>NW_028113028.1:130000-135000 GCF_964234715.1 Podarcis melisellensis | reverse complement strand
CTAACCCTAACCCTAACCCTAACCCTAACCCTAAACCCAACCTTAACCCCAACCCTAACCCTAACCCTAACCCTAACCCTAACCCTAACCCTAACCCTAACCCTAACCCTAACCCTAACCCTAATCTTGGATTGTTCTTGTGGTGTTCATTCATCCTAACCCTAACCCTAACCCTAACACTAACCCTAACCCTAACCCTATTCTTGGATTGTTCTTGCGGTGTTCATTCACCCTAACCCTAACCCTAACCCTAACCCTAACTCTAACCCTAACCCTAATCCTAAACCTAACCCTAACCCTAACCCTAACCCTAACCCTAACCCTAACCCTAACCCTAACCCTAACCCTAACCCTAACCCTAACCCTAACCCTATTCTTGGATTGTTCTTGCGGTGTTCATTCACCCTAACCCTAACCCTAACCCTAACCCTAAACCTAACCCTAACCCCAACCCTAACCCTAACCCTAACCCTAACCCTAACCCTAACCCTAACCCTAACCCTAACCCTAATCTTGGATTGTTCTTGTGGTGTTCATTCATCCTAACCCCAACCCCAACCCTAACCCTAACCCTAACCCTATTCTTGGATTGTTCTTGTGGTGTTCATTCACCCTAACCCTAACCCTAACCGTAACCCTAATCTTGGATTGTTCTTGCGGTGTTCATTCATCCGAAACCTAACCCTAACCCTAACCCTAACCCTAACCCTAACCCTAACCCTATTCTTGGATTGTTCTTGCGGTGTTCATTCACCCTAACCCTAACCCTAACCCTAACCCTAACCCTAACTCTAACCCTAACCCTAATCCTAACCCGAACCCGAACCCTAACCCTAACCCTAACCCTAACCCTAACCCTAACCCTAACCCTAACCCTAACCCTATTCTTGGATTGTTCTTGCGGTGTTCATTCACCCTAACCCTAACCCTAACCCTAACCCTAACCCTAACCCCAACCCTAACCCTAACCCTAACCCTAACACTAACCCTAACCCTAACCCTAACCCTAACCCTAATCTTGGATTGTTCTTGTGGTGTTCATTCATCCTAACCCCAACCCTAACCCTAACCCGAACCCTAACCCTATTCTTGGATTGTTCTTGCGGTGTTCATTCACTCTAACCCTAACCCTAACCGTAACCCTAATCTTGGATTGTTCTTGCGGTGTTCATTCATCCTAAACCTAACCCTAACCCTAACCCTAACCCTAACCCTAACCCTAACCCTAACCCTAACACTAACACTAACACTAACACTAACACTAACCCTTATCTTGGATTGTTCTTGCGGTGTTCATTCATCCTAACCCTAACCCTAACCCTAACCCTAACCCTAACCCTAACCCTAACCCTAAACCTAACCCTAACCCTAACCCCAACTCTAACCCTAACCCTAACCCTAACCCTAACCCTAACCCTAACCCTAACCCTAATCTTGGATTGTTCTTGTGGTGTTCATTCATCCTAACCCTAACCCTAACCCTAACCCTAACCCTAACCCTAACCCTAACCCTAACCCTAACCCTAACCCTATTCCTGGATTTTTCTTGCGGTGTTCATTCACCCTAGCCCTAACCCTAACCCTAACCCTAACCCTAACCCTAACCCTAATCCTAACCCTAACCCTAACCCTAACCCTAACCCTAAGCCTAACCCTAACCCTAACCCTAACCCTATTCTTGGATTGTTCTTGCGGTGTTCATTCACCTTAACCCTAACCCTAACCCTAACCCTAACCCTAACCCTAATCTTGGATTGTTCTTGTGGTGTTCATTCATCCTAACCCTAACCCTAACCCTAACCCTAACCCTAACCCTAACCCTAACCCTAACCCTAACCCTAACCCTAACCCTAATCTTGGATTGTTCTTGCGGTGTTCATTCATCCTAAACCTAACCCTAACCCTAACCCTAACCCTAATCTTGGATTGTTCTTGCGGTGTTCATTCATCCTAACCCTAACCCTAACCCTAACCCTAACCCTAACCCTAACCCTAACCCTAACCCCTATCTTGGATTGTTCTTGCGGTGTTCATTCATCCTAACCCTAACCCTAACCGTAACCCTAACCCTAACCCTAACCCTAACCCTAACCCTAAAACTAACCCTAACCCTAACCCTAACCCTGACCCTAACCTTAACCCTAACCCTAACCCTAACCCTAATCTTGGATTGTTCTTGCGTTGTTCATTCACCCTAACCCTAACCCTAACCCTAACCCTAACCCTAACCCTAACACTAACCCTAACCCTAACCCTAACCCTAACCCTAACCCTAACCCTATTCTTGGATTGTTCTTGCGGTCTTCATTCACCCTAACCCTAACCCTAACCCTAACCCTAAACCTAACCCTAACCCTAACCCTAGCCCTAACCCTAACCCTAACCCTAACCCTAACCCTAACCCTAACCCTAACCCTAACCCTATCCCTATTCTTGGATTGTTCTTGCGGTGTTCATTCACCCTAACCCTAACCCTAACCCTAACCCTAACCCTAACCCTAACCCTAACCCTAACCCTAATCTTGGATTGTTCTTGTAGTGTTCATTCATCCTAACCCTAACCCTAATCCTAACCCTAACCCTAACCCTAACCCTAACCCTAACCCTAACCCTAACCCTAATCTTGGATTGTTCTTGCGGTGTTCATTCATCCTAACCCTAACCCTAACCCTAACCCTAACCCTAACCCTAACCCTAACCCTAACACAAACACAAACACAAACACAAACACTAACCCTTATCTTGGATTGTTCTTGCGGTGTTCATTCATCCTAACCCTAACCCTAACCCTAACCCTAACCCTAACCCTAACCCTAACCCTAACCCTAACCCTAACCCTAACCCTAACCCTAACCCTAACCCTAACCCTAACCCTAACCCTAAACCCAACCTTAACCCCAACCCTAACCCTAACCCTAACCCTAATCTTGGATTGTTCTTGTGGTGTTCATTCATCCTAACCCTAACCCTAACCCTAACCCTAACCCTAACCCTAACCCTAACCCTAACCCTAACCCTAACCCTAACCCTATTCTTGGATTGTTCTTGCGGTGTTCATTCACCCTAACCCTAACCCTAACCCTAACCCTAACCCTAACCCTAACCCTAACCCTAACCCTAACCCTAACCCTATTCTTGGATTGTTCTTGCGGTGTTCATTCACCCTAACCCTAACCCTAACCCTAACCCTAACCCCAACCCTAACCCTAACCCTAACCCTAACCCTAACCCTAACCCTAACCCTAACCCTAACCCTAATCTTGGATTGTTCTTGTGGTGTTCATTCATCCTAACCCTAACCCTAACCCTAACCCTAACCCTAACCCTAACCCTATTCTTGGATTGTTCTTGCGGTGTTCATTCACCCTAACCCTAACCCTAACTCTAACCCTAACCCTATTCTTGGATTGTTCTTGCGGTGTTCATTCACCCTAACCCTAACCCTAACCCTCACCCTAACCCTAATCTTGGATTGTTCTTGTGGTGTTCATTCATCCTAACCCTAACCCTAACCCTAACCCTAACCCTAACCCTAACCCTAACCCTAACCCTAACCCTAACCCTAATCTTGGATTGTTCTCGCGGTGTTCATTCATCCTAAACCTAACCCTAACCCTAACCCTAACACTAACACGAACCCTAACCCTATTCTTGGATTGTTCTTGCGGTGTTCATTCACCCTAGCCCTAACCCTAACCCTAACCCTAACCCTAACCCTAACCCTAACCCTAACCCTAACCCTAACCCTAACCCTAACCCTATTCTTGGATTGTTCTTGCGGTGTTCATTCACCCTAACCCTAAGCCTAACCCTAACCCTAACCCTAACCCTAACCCTAACCCTCACCCTAACCCTAATCTTGGATTGTTCTTGTGGTGTTCATTCACCCTAACCCTAACCCTAACCCTAACCCTAACCCTAACCCTAACCCTAACCCTAACCCTATTCTTGGATTGTTCTTGCGGTGTTCATTCACCCTAACCCTAACCCTAACCCTAACCCTAACCCTAACCCTAACCCTAACCCTAATCTTGGATTGTTCTTGTAGTTTTCATTCATCCTAACCCTAACCCTAACCCTAACCCTAATTTTGGATTGTTCTTGCGGTGTTCATTCACCCTAACCCTAACCCTAACCCTAACCCAAACCCTAACCCTAACCCTAATTTTGATTTGTTCTTGCGGTGTTCATTCATCCTAACCCTAACCCTAACCCTAACCCTAACCCTAACCCTAACCCTAACCCTAACCCTAACCCTAACCCTAACCCTAACCCTAACCCTAATCTTGGATTGTTCTTGCGGTGTTCATTCACCCTAACCCTAACCCTTACCCTAACCCTAACCCTAACCCTAATCTTGGATTGTTCTTGTGGTGTTCATTCATCCTAACCCTAACCCTAACCCTAACCCTAACCCTAACCCTAACCCTAACCCTAACCCTAACCCCAACCCTAACCCTAACCCTAACCCTAACCCTAATCTTGGATTGTTCTTGTGGTGTTCATTCATCCTAACCCTAACCCTAACCCTAACCCTAACCCTAACCCTAACCCTAACCCTAACCCTATTCTTGGATTGTTCTTGCGGTGTTCATTCACCCTAGCCCTAACCCTAACCCTAACTCTAACCCTAACCCTAACCCTAACCCTAACCCTAACCCTAACCCTAACCCTAACCCTAACCCTTATCTTGGATTGTTCTTGCGGTGTTCATTCATCCTAACCCTAACCCTAACCCTAACCCTAACCCTAACCCTAACCCTAACCCTAAAACTAACCCTAACCCTAACCCTAACCCTAACCCTAACCTTAACCCTAACCCTAACCCTAACCCTAACCCTAACCCTAACCCTAACCCTAACCCTAACCCTAACCCTAATCTTGGATTGTTCTTGCGGAGTTCATTCACCCTAACCCTAACCCTAACCCTAACCCTAACCCTAACCCTAACCCTAATCTTGGATTGTTCTTGCGTTGTTCATTCACCCTAACCCTAACCC
>NW_028113028.1:117500-125000 GCF_964234715.1 Podarcis melisellensis | reverse complement strand
CTAACTCTAATCTTGGATTGTTCTTGCGGTGTTCATTCACCCTAACCCTAACCCTAACACTAACCCTAACCCTAACCCTAACCCTAACCCTAATCTTGGATTGTTCTTGCGTTGTTCATTCACCCTAACCCTAACCCTAACCCTAACCCTAACCCTAACCCTAACCCTAACCCTAACCCTAACCCTAACCCTAATCTTGGATTGTTCTTGCGGTGTTCATTCATCCTAAACCTAACCCTAACCCTAACCCTAACCCTAACACTAACACGAACCCTTATCTTGGATTGTTCTTGCGGTGTTCACTCATCCTAACCCTAACCCTAACCCTAACCCTAACCCTAACCCTAACCCTAACCCTAACCCTAACCCTAACCCTAACCCCAACCCTAACCCTAACCCTAACCCTAACCCTAACCCTAACCCTAACCCTAACCCTAACCCTAATCTTGGATTGTTCTTGTGGTGTTCATTCATCCTAACCCTAACCCTAACCCTAACCCTAACCCTAACCCTAACCCTAACCCTAACCCTATTCTTGGATTGTTCTTGCGGTGTTCATTCACCCTAACCCTAACCCTAACCCTAACCCTAACCCTAACCCTCACCCTAACCCTAATCTTGGATTGTTCTTGTGGTGTTCATTCACCCTAACCCTAACCCTAACCCTAACCCTAACCCTAACCCTAACCCTAACCCTAACCCTAACCCTATTCTTGGATTGTTCTTGCGGTGTTCATTCACCCTAACCCTAACCCTAACCCTAACCCTAACCCTAATCTTGGATTGTTCTTGTGGTTTTCATTCATCCTAACCCTAACCCTAACCCTAACCCTAATTTTGGATTGTTCTTGCGGTGTTCATTCACCCTAACCCTAACCCTAACCCTAACCCTAACCCTAACCCTAACCCTAACCCTAACCCTAACCCTAACCCTAATTTTGGATTGTTCTTGCGGTGTTCATTCATCCTAACCCTAACCCTAACCCTAACCCTAACCCTAACCCTAACCCTAACCCTAATCTTGGATTGTTCTTGCGGTGTTCATTCATCCTAACCCTAACCCTAACCCTAACCCTAACCCTAACCCTAACCCTAACCCTAACCCTAACCCTAACCCTTATCTTGGATTGTTCTTGCGGTGTTCATTCATCCTAACCCTAACCCTAACCCTAACCCTAACCCTAACCCTAACCCTAAAACTAAAACTAACCCTAACCCTAACCCTAACCTTAACCCTAACCCTAACCCTAACCCTAACCCTAACCCTAATCTTGGATTGTTCTTGCGGAGTTCATTCACCCTAACCCTAACCCTAACCCTAACCCTAACCCTAACCCTAACCCTAACCCTAACCCTAACCCTAACCCTAATCTTGGATTGTTCTTGCGTTGTTCATTCACCCTAACCCTAACCCTAACCCTAACCCTAACCCTAATCTTGGATTGTTCTTGTGGTGTTCATTCATCCTAACCCTAACCCTAACCCTAACCCTAACCCTAACCCTAACCCTAACCCCAACCCTAACCCTAACCCTAACCCTAACCCTAACCCTAACCCTAATCTTGGATTGTTCTTGTGGTGTTCATTCATCCTAACCCTAACCCTAACCCTAACCCTAACCCTAACCCTAACCCTAACCCTATTCTTGGATTGTTCTTGCGGTGTTCATTCACCCTAGCCCTAACCCTAACCCTAACCCTAACCCTAACCCTAACCCTAACCCTAACCCTAACCCTAACCCTAACCCTATTCTTGGATTGTTCTTGCGGTGTTCATTCACCCTAACCCTAACCCTAACCCTAACCCTCACCCTAACCCTAATCTTGGATTGTTTTTGTGCTGTTCATTCATCCTAACCCTAACCCTAACCCTAACCCTAACCCTAACCCTAACCCTATTCTTGGATTGTTCTTGCGGTGTTCATTCACCCTAACCCTAACCCTAACCCTAACCCTAACCCTAACCCTAACCCTAATCTTGGATTGTTCTTGTGGTTTTCATTCATCCTAACCCTAACCCTGGGACGCAGGTGGCGCTGTGGGTTAAAGCCTCAGTGCCTAGGACTTGCCGATCGAAAGGTCGGCGGTTCGAATCCCTGTGGCGGGGTGCGCTCCTGCTGCTCGGTCCCAGCGCCTGCCAACCTAGCAGTTCGAAAGCACCTCCGGGTGCAAGTAGATAAATAGGGACCGCTTACCAGCGGGAAGGTAAACGGCGTTTCCGTGTGCGGCTCTGGCTCGCAAGATGCAGCTTTGTCACGCTGGCCACGTGACCCGGAAGTGTCTCCGGACAGCGCTGGCCCCTGGCCTCTTGAGTGAGATGGGCGCACAACCCCAGAGTCTGTCAAGACTGGCCCGTACGGGCAGGGGTACCTTTACCTTTACCTTTAACCCTAACCCTAACCCTAACCCTAATCTTGGATTGTTCTTGCGGTGTTCATGCACCCAAACCCTAACCCTAACCCTAACCCTAACCCTAACCCTAACCCTAATCTTGGATTGTTCTTGCGGTGTTCATTCATCCTAACCCTAACCTTAACCCTAACCCTAACCCTAACCCTAACCCTAACCCTAACCCTAACCCTAACCCTAACCCTAATCTTGGATTGTTCTTGCGGTGTTCATTCATCCTAACCCTAACCCTAACCCTAACCCTAACCCTAACCCTAACCCTAACACTAACACTAACACTAACACTAACCCTTATCTTGGATTGTTCTTGCGGTGTTCATTCATCCTAACCCTAACCCTAACCCTAACCCTAACCCTAAGCCTAAAACTAACCCTAACCCTAACCCTAACCCTAACCCTAACCCTAACCCTAACCCTAACCCTAACCCTAACCTTAACCCTAACCCTAACCCTAACCCTAACCCTAACCCTAACTCTAATCTTGGATTGTTCTTGCGGTGTTCATTCACCCTAACCCTAACCCTAACCCTAACCCTAACCCTAACCCTAACCCTAACCCTAACCCTAACCCTAACCCTAATCTTGGATTGTTCTTGCGTTGTTCATTCACCCTAACCCTAACCCTAACCCTAACCCTAACCCTAACCCTAACCCTAACCCTAATCTTGGATTGTTCTTGTGGTGTTCATTCATCCTAACCCTAACCCTAACCCTAACCCTAACCCTAACCCTAACCCTAACCCTAACGCTAACCCTAACCCTAACCCTAATCTTGGATTGTTCTTGCGGTGTTCATTCACCCTAACCCTAACCCTAACCCTAACCCTAACCCTAAAACTAACCCTAACCCTAACCCTAACCCTAACCCTAACCTTAACCCTAACCCTAACCCTAACCCTAACCCTAACCCTAACCCTAACCCTAATCTTGGATTGTTCTTGCGGTGTTCATTCACCCTAACCCTAACCCTAACCCTAACCCTAACCCTAACCCTAACCCTAACCCTAACCCTAACCCTAATCTTGGATTGTTCTTGCGTTGTTCATTCACCCTAACCCTAACCCTAACCCTTACCCTAACCCTAATCTTGGATTGTTCTTGTGGTGTTCATTCATCCTAACCCTAACCCTAACCCTAACCCTAACCCTAACCCTAACCCTAACCCTAACCCTAACCCTAACCCTAACCCTAACCCCAACCCTAACCCTAACCCTAACCCTAACCCTAACCCTAACCCTAATCTTGGATTGTTCTTGTGGTGTTCATTCATCCTAACCCTAACCCTAACCCTAACCCTAACTCTAACCCTATTCTTGGATTGTTCTTGCGGTGTTCATTCACCCTAGCCCTAACCCTAACCCTAACCCTAACCCTAACCCTAACCCTAACCCTAACCCTAACCCTAACCCTAACCCTAACCCTAACCCTAACCCTAACCCTAACCCTATTCTTGGATTGTTCTTGCGGTGTTCATTCACCCTAACCCTAACCCTAACCCTAACCCTAACCCTAACCCTAACCCTCACCCTAACCCTAATCTTGGATTGTTCTTGTGGTGTTCATTCATCCTAACCCTAACCCTAACCCTAACCCTAACCCTAACCCTAACCCTAACCCTAACCCTAACCCTAACCCTATTCTTGGATTGTTCTTGCGGTGTTCATTCACCCTAACCCTAACCCTAACCCTAACCCTAACCCTAACCCTAACCCTAATCTTGGATTGTTCTTGTGGTTTTCATTCATCCTAACCCTAACCCTAACCCTAACCCTAACCCTAATCTTGGTTTGTTCTTGCGGTGTTCATTCACCCAAACCCTAACCCTAACCCTAACCCTAACCCTAACCCTAACCCTAACCCTAATCTTGGATTGTTCTTGCGGTGTTCATTCATCCTAACCCTAACCCTAACCCTAACCCTAACCCTAACCCTAACCCTAACCCTAATCTTGGATTGTTCTTGCGGTGTTCTTTCATCCTAACCCTAACCCTAACCCTAACCCTAACCCTAACCCTAACCCTAACCCTAACCCTAACCCTAACCCTAACACTAACACTAACACTAATACTAACACTAACCCTTATCTTGGATTGTTCTTGCGGTGTTCATTCATCCTAACCCTAACCCTAACCCTAACCCTAACCCTAACCCTAACCCTAACCCTAACCCTAACCCTAAAACTAACCCTAACCCTAACCCTAACCCTAACCCTAACCTTAACCCTAACCCTAACCCTAACCCTAACCCTAACCCTAACCCTAACCCTAACCCTAACCCTAATCTTGGATTGTTCTTGCGGTGTTCATTCACCCTAACCCTAACCCTAACCCTAACCCTAACCCTAACCCTAACCCTAACCCTAACCCTAACCCTAACCCTAACCCTAATCTTGGATTGTTCTTGCGTTGTTCATTCACCCTAACCCTAACCCTAACCCTAACCCTAATCTTGGATTGTTCTTGTGGTGTTCATTCATCCTAACCCTAACCCTAACCCTAACCCTAACCCTAACCCTAACCCTAACCCTAACCCTAATCTTGGATTGTTCTTGCGGTGTTCATTCACCCTAACCCTAACCCTAACCCTAACCCTAACCCTAACCCTAACCCTAACCCTAACCCTAACCCTAACCCTAACCCTAATCTTGGATTGTTCTTGCGGTGTTCATTCATCCTAACCCTAACCCTAACCCTAACCCTAACCCTAACCCTAACCCTAATCTTGGATTGTTCTTGCGGTGTTCATTCATCCTAAACCTAACCCTAACCCTAACTCTAACCCTAACCCTAACCCTAACCCTAATCTTGCATTGTTCTTGTAGTGTTCATTCATCCTAACCCTAACCCTAACCCTAACCCTAACCCTAACCCTAACCCTAACCCTTACCCTATCCCTATTCTTGGATTGTTCTTGCGGTGTTCATTCACCCTAACCCTAACCCTAACCCTAACCCTAACCCTAACCCTAACCCTAACCCTAACCCTAACCCTAACCCTAACCCTAACCCTAATCTTGGATTGTTCTTGTAGTGTTCATTCATCCTAACCCTAACCCTAACCCTAACCCTAACCCTAACCCTAACCCTAACCCTAACCCTAACCCTAACCCTAACCCTAACCCTAACACAAACACAAACACAAACACAAACACTAACCCTTATCTTGGATTATTCTTGCGGTGTTCATTCATCCTAACCCTAACCCTAACCCTAACCCTAACCCTAACCCTAACCCTAACCCTAAACCCAAACTTAACCCCAACCCTAACCCTAACCCTAACCCTAACCCTAACCCTAACCCTAACCCTAACCCTAACCCTAACCCTAACCCTAATCTTGGATTGTTCTTGTGGTGTTCATTCATCCTAACCCTAACCCTAACCCTAACCCTAACCCTAACCCTAACCTTAACCCTAACCCTATTCTTGGATTGTTCTTGCGGTGTTCATTCACCCTAACCCTAACCCTAACCCTAACTCTAACCCTAACCCTAATCCGAATCCTAACCCTAACCCTAACCCTAACCCTAACCCTAACCCTAACCCTAACCCTAACCCTAACCCTATTCTTGGATTGTTCTTGCGGTGTTCATTCACCCTAACCCTAACCCTAACCCTAACCCTAACCCTAACCCTAACCCCAACCCTAACCCTAACCCTAACCCTAACCCTAACCCTAACCCTAACCCTAACCCTAACCCTAATCATGGATTGTTCTTGTGGTGTTCATTCATCCTAACCCTAACCCTAACCCTATTCTTGGATTGTTCTTGCGGTGTTCATTCACCCTAACCCTAACCCTAACCCTAACCCTAACCCTAACCCTATTCTTGGATTGTTCTTGCGGTGTTCATTCACCCTAACCCTAACCCTAACCCTCACTTTAACCCTAATCTTGGATTGTTCTTGTGGTGTTCATTCATCCTAACCCTAACCCTAACCCTAACCCTAACCCTAACCCTAACCCTAACCTTAACCCTAATCTTGGATTGTTCTTGCGGTGTTCATTCATCCTAAACCTAACCCTAACCCTAACCCTAACCCTAACCCTAACCCTAACACTAACACTAACACTAACACTAACACTAACACTAACACTAACACTAACACTAACACTAACCCTTATCTTGGATTGTTCTTGCGGTGTTCATTCATCCTAACCCTAACCCTAACCCTAACCCTAACCCTAACCCTAACCCTAACCCTAACCCTAACCCTAACCCTAACCCTAACCCTAACCCTAACCCTAACCCTAACCCTAACCCCAACCCTAACCCTAACCCTAACCCTAACCCTAACCCTAACCCTAACCCTAATCTTGGATTGTTCTTGTGGTGTTCATTCATCCTAACCCTAACCCTAACCCTAACCCTAACCCTAACCCTATTCTTGGATTGTTCTTGCGGTGTTCATTCACCCTAGCCCTAACCCTAACCCTAACCCTAACCCTAACCCTAACCCTAACCCTAACCCTATTCTTGGATTGCTCTTGCGGTGTTCATTCACCCTAACCCTAACCCTAACCCTAACCCTCACCCTAACCCTAATCTTGGATTGTTCTTGTGGTGTTCATTCATCCTAACCCTAACCCTAACACTAACCCTAACCCTAACGCTAACCCTAACCCTAACACTAACCCTAACCCTAACCCTAACCCTAACCCTACCCTAACCCTAACCCTAACCCTAACCCTATTCTTGGATTGTTCTTGCGGTGTTCATTCACCCTAACCCTAACCCTAACCCTAACCCTAACCCTAACCCTAAACCCAACCTTAACCCTAACCCTAACCCTAACCCTAACCCTAACCCTAACCCTAACCCTAACCCTAACCCTAACCCTAACCCTAATCTTGGATTGTTCTTGTGGTGTTCATTCATCCTAACCCTAACCCTAACCCTAACCCTAACCCTAACCCTAACCCTAACCCTAACCCTAACCCTAACCCTATTCTTGGATTGTTCTTGCGGTGTTCATTCACCCTAACCCTAACCCTAACCCTAACTCTAACCCTAACCCTAATCCTAACCCTAACCCTAACCCTAACCCTAACCCTAACCCTAACCCTAACCCAAACACAAATACAAACACAAAC
>NW_028113028.1:107500-110000 GCF_964234715.1 Podarcis melisellensis | reverse complement strand
CCTAACCCTAACCCTAACCCTATTCTTGGATTGTTCTTGCGGTGTTCATTCACCCTAACCCTAACCCTAACCCTAACCCTAACCCTAACCCTAACCCTAACCCTAACCCTAAACCCAACCTTAACCCCAACCCTAACCCTAACCCTAACCCTAACCCTAACCCTAATCTTGGATTGTTCTTGTGGTGTTCATTCATCCTAACCCTAACCCTAACCCTAACCCTAACCCTAACCCTAACCCTAACCCTAACCCTAACCCTAACCCTAACCCTAACCCTAACCCTATTCTTGGATTGTTCTTGCGGTGTTCATTCACCCCAACCCTAACCCTAACCCTAACCCTAACTCTAACCCTAACCCTAATCCTAACCCTAACCCTAACCCTAACCCTAACCCTAACCCTAACCCTAACCCTAACACTAACCCTAACACTAACCCTAACCCTAACACTAACCCTAACCCTATTCTTGGATTGTTCTTGCGGTGTTCATTCACCCTAACCCTAACCCTAACCCTAACCCTAACCCTAACCCTAACCCTAACCCCAACCCTAACCCTAACCCTAACCCTAACCCTAACCCTAACCCTAATCTTGGAGTGTTCTTGTGGTGTTCATTCATCCTAACCCTAACCCTAACCCTAACCCTATTCTTGGATTGTTCTTGCGGTGTTCATTCACCCTAACCCTAACCCTAACCCTAACCCTAACCCTAACCCTAACCCTATTCTTGGATTGTTCTTGCGGTGTTCATTCACCCTAACCCTAACCCTAACCCTCACCCTAACCCTAATCTTGGATTGTTCTTGTGGTGTTCATTCATCCTAACCCTAACCCTAACCCTAACCCTAACCCTAACCCTAACCCTAACCCTAACCCTAATCTTGGATTGTTCTTGCGGTGTTCATTCATCCTTAACCTAACCCTAACCCTAACCCTAACCCTAACCCTAACCCTAACCCTAACACTAACACTAACACTAACCCTTATCTTGGATTGTTCTTGCGGTGTTCATTCATCCTAACCCTAACCCTAACCCTAACCCTAACCCTAACCCTAACCCTAACCCTAACCCTAACCCTAACCCCAACCCTAACCCTAACCCTAACCCTAACCCTAACCCTAACCCTAACCCTAACCCTAACCCTAACCCTAATCTTGGATTGTTCTTGTGGTGTTCATTCATCCTAACCCTAACCCTAACCCTAACCCTATTCTTGGATTGTTCTTGCGGTGTTCATTCACCCTAGCCCTAACCCTAACCCTAACCCTAACCCTAACCCTAACCCTAACCCTATTCTTCGATTGTTCTTGCGGTGTTCATTCACCCTAACCCTAACCCTAACCCTAACCCTAACCCTTACCCTAACCCTAACCCTCACCCTAACCCTAATCTTGGATTGTTCTTGTGGTGTTCATTCATCCTAACCCTAACCCTAACCCTAACCCTAACCCTAACCCTAACCCTATTCTTGGATTGTTCTTGCGGTGTTCATTCACCCTAACCCTAACCCTAACCCTAACCCTAACCCTAACCCTAACCCTAATCTTGGATTGTTCTTGTGGTTTTCATTCATCCTAACCCTAACCCTAATCTTGGATTGTTCTTGCGGTGTTCATTCACCCTAACCCTAACCCTAACCCTAACCCTAACCCTAACCCTAACCCTAACCCTAACCCTAACCCTAACCCTAACCCTAACCCTAACCCTAACCCTAATCTTGGATTGTTCTTGCGGTGTTCATTCATCCTAACCCTAGCCCTAACCCTAACCCTAACCCTAACCCTAACCCTAACCCAACCCTAACCCTAACCCTAACCCTAACCCTAACCCTAACCCTAACCCTAACCCTAACCCTAATCTTGGATTGTTCTTGTGGTTTTCATTCATCCTAACCCTAACCCTAACCCTAACCCTAACCCTAACCCTAACCCTAATCTTGGATTGTTCTTGCGGTGTTCATTCACCCTAACCCTAACCGTAACCCTAACCCTAACCCTAACCCTAACCCTAACCCTAACCCTAACCCTAACCCTAACCCTAACCCTAATCTTGGATTGTTCTTGCGGTGTTCATTCATCCTAACCCTAACCCTAACCCTAACCCTAACCCTAACCCTAACCCTAACCCTAACCCTAACCCTAATCTTGGATTGTTCTTGCGGTGTTCATTCATCCTAACCCTAACCCTAACCCTAACCCTAACCCTAACCCTAACCCTAACCCTAACACTAACACTAACACTAACACTAACACTAACACTAACCCTTATCTTGGATTGTTCTTGCGGTGTTCATTCATCCTAACCCTAACCCTAACCCTAACCCTAACCCTAACCCTAACCCTAAAACTAACCCTAACCCTAACCCTAACCCTAACCCTAACCCTAACCCTAACCCTGACCTTAACCCTAACCCTAACCCTAACCCTAACCCTAACCCTAACCCTAATCTTGGATTGTTCTTGCAGTGTTCATTCACCCTAACCCTAACCCTAACCCTAA
>NW_028113028.1:47500-55000 GCF_964234715.1 Podarcis melisellensis | reverse complement strand
CTAACCCTAACCCTAACCCTAACCCTAACCTTAACCCTAACCCTAACCCTAACCCTAACCCTAACCCTAATCTTGGATTGTTCTTGCGGTGTTCATTCACCCTAACCCTAACCCTAACCCTAACCCTAACCCTAACCCTAACCCTAACCCTAACCCTAATCTTCGATTGTTCTTGCGTTGTTCATTCACCCTAACCCTAACCCTAACCCTAACCCTAACCCTAACCCTAACCCTAACCCTAACCCTAACCCTAATCTTGGATTGTTCTTGTGGTGTTCATTCATCCTAACCCTAACCCTAACCCTAACCCTAACCCTAACCCTAACCCTAACCCTAACCCTAACCCTAAGCTTGGATTGTTCTTGCGGCGTTCATTCACCCTAACCCTAATCCTAACCCTAACCCTAACCCTAATCTTGGATTGTTCTTGCGGTGTTCATTCACCCTAACCCTAACCCTAACCCTCATCCTAACCTTAACCCTAACCCTAATCTTGGATTGTTCTTGCGTTGTTCATTCACCCTAACCCTAACCCTAACCCTAATCTTGGATTGTTCTTGTGGTGTTCATTCATCCTAACCCTAACCCTAACCCTAACCCTAACCCTAACCCTAACCCTAAGCTTGGATTGTTCTTGCAGCGTTCATTCACCCTAACCCTAACCCTAACCCTAACCCTAACGCTATCCCTAACCCTAAACCTAAACCTAAACCTAACCCTAACCCTAACCCTAACCCTAACCCTAACCCTAACCCTAACCCTAACCCTAACCCTAACCCTAACCCTAACCTTAACCCTAACCCTACCCCAAAGCTTGGATTGTTCTTGCGGTGTTCATTCACCCTAAACCAAACCCTAACCCTTACCCTAACCCTAACCCAACCCAACCCTAACCCTAACCCTAACCCTAACCCTAACCCTAACCCTAACCCTAACCCTAACCTTAACCCTAACCCTAACCCTAACCCTAACCCTAACCCTAACCCTAATCTTGGATTGTTCTTGCGGTGTTCATTCACCCTAACCCTAACCCTAACCCTAACCCTAACCCTAACCCTAATCTTCGATTGTTCTTGCGTTGTTCATTCACCCTAACCCTAACCCTAACCCTAACCCTAACCCTAACCCTAAAGCTAACCCTAACCCTAACCCTAATCTTGGATTGTTCTTGTGGTGTTCATTCATCCTAACCCTAACCCTAACCCTAACCCTAACCCTAACCCTAAGCTTGGATTGTTCTTGCGGCGTTCATTCACCCTAACCCTAACCCTAACCCTAACCCTAAACCTAAACCTAACCCTAACCCTAACCCTACCCCTAAGCTTGGATTGTTCTTGCGGTGTTCATTCACCCTAAACCAAACCCTAACCCTTACCCTAACCCTAACCTTAACCCTAACCCTAACCCTAACCCTAACCCTAACCCTAACCCTAACCCTATCCCTTACCCTAACCCTAATCTTGGATTGCTCTTGCGGTGTTCATTCACCCTAACCCTAACCCTAACCCTAACCCTAACCCTAACCCTAACCCTAACCCTAACCCTAACCTTAACCTTAACCCTAACCCTAACCCTAACCCTAACCCTAACCCTAACCCTAACCCTAATCTTGGATTGTTCTTGCGGTGTTCATTCACCCTAACCCTAACCCTAACCCTAACCCTAACCCTAACCCTAACCCTAACCCTAACCCTAACCCTAACCCTAACCCTAATCTTGGATTGTTCTTGCGTTGTTCATTCACCCTAACCCTAACCCTAACCCTAACCCTAACCCTAACCCTAACCCTTACCCTAACCCTAATCTTGGATTGTTCTTGTGGTGTTCATTCATCCTAACCCTAACGCTAACCCTAACGCTAACCCTAACCCTAACCCTAACCCTAACCCTAACCCTAACCCTAACCCTAACCCTAATCTTGGATTGTTCTTGTAGTGTTCATTCATCCTAAACCTAACCCTAACCCTAACCCTAACCCTAACCCTAACCCTAACCCTAACCCTAACCCTAACCCTAACCCTAACCCTATTCTTGGATTGTTCTTCCGGTGTTCATTCACCCAAACCCTAACCCTAACCCTAACCCTAACCCTAACCCTAACCCTAACCCTATTCTTGGATTGTTCTTGCGGTGTTCATTCACCCTAACCCTAACCCTAACCCTAACCCTAACCCTAACCCTAACCCTAACCCTAACCCTATCCCTATTCTTGGATTGTTCTTGCGTTGTTCATTCACCCTAACCCTAACCCTAACCCTAACCCTAACCCTAACCCTAACCCTAACCCTAATTTTGTTTTGTTTTTTTTATAAATATTTTATTAGGTTTTTAATAAACAAATTTCCACTTTCAAATACATACTTCCATAGATCCAATGGACTCCCCCCATCTCCCGAGCACTGCATTCCCTGTGTAACCAAAACCTCAGCAATTTGTTAACTTATTTTATACATAACAATATATCTTCCATTTTATCGTGTTATCTGATGTAAACATTTCAGTACAATTGCATTAATTTTTAATTTCCACACAATAAAAATATTTCATTATCTCACTTCTGTCTTATAGTGTCTTATTTATCAATTCAGAAATTTGCCGATACTGAAGCTATACCTTCCTAGAAAGGAGCATTTTTTAACATTCATACAACTTATAATGCTTTTTCAAATAGTCCTTAAAATTTTCCCAAACTTCCTCCGTTTCTTCTTCTCCCGAGTCTCGAATTCTGCCAGTCATTTCAGCCAACTCCATATAGTCCATCAGCTGCGTCTGCCATTCTTCCAATGTGGGTAGATTTTGTGTCTTCCAGTGCTTTGCCAACAAAATCCTCGCTGCTGTAGTAGCGTACATAAAGAAAGTTCTATCTTTCTTGACCATCCTCTGGTCTACCATGCCCAGAAGGAAGGCCTCCGGTTTCTTAGGTAAGGTGAATCTCAGCACCTTTTTTAGTTCATTATATATCATTTCCCAGAAGGCCTTCACTTTCGGGCAGGTCCACCAGAGGTGTAAAAATGTCCCTTCCTCTTCCTTACATTTCCAACATTTATTATCGGACAGGTGATATATCTTTGCAAGCTTGACTGGGGTCATGTACCACCGGTATATCATTTTCATAATGTTTTCCTTCAAGGCAGTACATGCCGTGAATTTCATTCCGGTGTTCCATAACCTTTCCCAGTCTTCAAACATAATGTTATGCCCCAAGTCCTGTGCCCACTTTATCATAGAGGATTTGACAATCTCATCCTGTGTGTTCCATTTAAGCAGCAAGTTATACATTCTCGAAATTAGCTTAGATTTTGGCTCAAGCAACTCTGTTTCTAGTTTCGATTTTTCCTCCTGAAAACCCACTTTTTTGTCTGCTTTAAAAACTTCCTGGATTTGAGCATAATGCAACCAATCTCGCACCTTGTTTTTTAACTTTTCCATACTCTGTAACCTCCATTTATCTCCAATTTTTTCAATTATTTCCCAATATTTAGGCCAGTGGGCCTCCATATTAAGTCTTTTACGTGCTTTGGCCTCCATCGGTGAGAGCCACCTCGGAGTTTTACTCTCCAATAAGTCTTTATATTTTGACCAGACCATGAAAATTGCCCTTCTGACAATATGGTTTTTGAACAATTTATGAACTTTAACCTTGTCATACCACAAATATGCATGCCACCCAAAAGCATTATCAAATCCCTCCAAGTCAAGGACATCGGTGTTCTCCAATAAAATCCAATCCTTCAACCAGCAGAGGGCTGCAGCTTCATAATATAACCTCAAGTCCGGCAGGGCAAACCCCCCTCTTTCTTTCGCATCTGTTAGTATTTTAAACTTTATTCGGGGCTTTTTGCCCTGCCAGACAAATTTAGATAAATCCCTCTGCCATTTTCCAAAACATTCCACCTTATCCACGATCTGGAGGGCCTGAAACAAAAATAGCATTTTCGGCAATACATTCATCTTTATAGCAGCTATTCTGCCCAGCAAGGAAAGTTTTAATCTTGACCATATTTCCAGATCTCTTTTGATCTCTGACCAACATTTCTCATAGTTGTCCTTAAATAAATTCAAATTTTTGGAGGTCAAATGGACCCCTAGGTACTTTACTTTTTTGACCACATTTAGTTCTGTTTCTTTTCTGAACTCCTCTATTTCAGTAGTTGTCAAGTTTTTTGCTAAAACTTTAGTTTTTTGTTTATTCAGCTTGAATCCCGCCACCCGACCAAAGTCAGAAATTAATTCTAACGCTCTTTTAGTACTAGAGGCTGGCTCCTGTAATGTTAATACCAAGTCATCTGCAAAAGCTTTCAGTTTATATTGTTTCTCTCCGACCACAATTCCCTGTGTCAACCGGTCATTTCTAATCATGTTCAATAGCACCTCCAGGACTGAAATAAACAACAGAGGAGATAGAGGGCACCCCTGTCGTGTCCCTTTTTCAATTTTGAACTCCTCTGTCACCACGTTGTTTACTATCAATTTAGCTTTTTGTTCTGAATAAATTGCTTCTATTCCATTTTCAAACCCCCGCCCTACTCCCATCCTTTCCAAATTTTTCTTCATAAACAGCCAAGAAATGTTGTCAAAGGCCTTCTCCGCATCAATAAAAATCAACACCGCTCTTGTGTTTGAATTAATCTGTAAAAACTCCAAAATGTCAATGATGTTTCTTGTGTTGTCAAATAAATGCCTACCAGGGAGAAAGCCTGCTTGGTCCTTATGAATCACTTCATTTAAGACTTTCTTAAACCTACTTGCCAAAATGTCTGCAAAAATTTTGTAATCCACATTTAGGAGTGAGATAGGACGGTAGTTTTTAAGTTGAGTTTTTTCAGATTCTAGTTTTGGGATCAACGTGATGAAAGCTTCTTTCCACGTTTCCGGTGCCTTCCTCCCCTCCATAATCTGGTTGCAAACTTCCAGCAATGGTTGTATCAATGAATCCTTCAGTACCTTATAATATTTGGAAGTAAGCCCATCCGGTCCCGGAGATTTGCCCAGTTGAAGGTTCTGAATGGCGCATTCAATTTCTTGAGTTGTAATATTACAGTTCAGGATTGCTCTCATTTCCTGGGGTATTTTTTGTAATCCATTAGTTATAACAAATTGGTCCACCTCTGAGCTTTTTTGTGGCCTTTGAGAATAAAGTTCTTTGAAATATCTCTGGAAGGACTTTCTAATTTCGTCGGGTTTCTGAACCATTCTCCCTTCAATCTCTAGATTTGTAACTGTGTTAAGTTTTTGTCTCTTTTTCAACTGCCAAGCCAACAATTTTCCACATTTGTTAGCAGATTCAAAGGATCTTTGTTTCATTTGTTTAATTTTCCATTCCACCTCTTGATTTATCAGTTTCGAATATTGTGCCTGGAAAAACTTCACTTCTCTCAATACTTCCTTTGATTTAGGCCTGGATCTCAATTTTCTCTCTCCTTCTCTTATTTTCTCCAAGATCTTCTCCTTCTTTTCATTCCAGAGTCTTTTTTTAATCGTGTTCTGTTGTATTAGAAACCCTCTTATAACTGCTTTGCTTGCGTCCCAGATTATTCTTTTTTCCACATTTGTCTTTAAGTTTATTTCAAAATAGTCCTTTAAAACTTTTTGGGCCTTCTTAACAATCTCCTGATCTCTTAACAAAGCGTCATTCATTCTCCATCTGAACGATCCGGTTGTATTTAGTCTCAATTCCATTCTCAAGGCGTTGTGGTCGGAGCAGGTTTTTGGGCAGATTTCCACTTTTCTGGTCTTAGGTGCCAGCCCTCTAGTTATCCATATTTGGTCGATTCGCGTCCATGTCATATGGGCCTCAGAAAAAAAAGTTCCTTCTTTCCCTAGAGGGTTCTTGATCCTCCATATGTCAATCAAATCCAAATTGTCAGTCATTTCAAAAAAGGTTTTTGGTAGTCTGCCATCTTTCGTTATATTGGCACTTTGTGACTTATCCATATTCACTGAGGCGACACCGTTCATATCTCCCAACATGATAATGTTGTTATAGTCCAAATAGTCCAGCATAATCTCGTGCAGCTTCTTAAAAAATTCCGATTTTCCATCATTTGGGGCGTAGATTCCTAGAATTAAAAACTTTTCTCCTTGTGTCTGGATTTCAATTGCCAAAATTCTGCCCTGTTCATCTTTAAATACAAATTTTGGGGACAAGTTCTCCTTTGCATAAATCACCACTCCTCTTTTCTTAACTTTATCCGATGAAATAAATTCTTGGCCTAACCTTTTATTGATTAACACTTTCCTGTGGAGTCTTGTCACATGCGTTTCTTGCAGGCAAATAATGTCCAATTGTTCTTTTTTCAAAATATGAAATACTTTTCTGCGTTTTTCTGGAGAATTCCTGCCATTTATATTCCAACTAAGAAGCTGTAGAGACATCCCGGCCTACTTCTTGGGTATCACAGTTGGGTATCTAATTTGTCGTCCTTTTCCGGAAGCTGTGGTGCCGGGCCGCCTCCAGATGGTATGGATCCTGGTGGTAATCCCGGTGGTGGAGGCCAGGAATCTGCAGCTCTCTTTTGGAGGTCCTCCTCGTTGTCGTGTAGGAACTTCTGGTGGTCTTCTGGTGTTTTAATTCTTACCTTCTTTCCTCTATAGGTGAATGACAGACCTTGGGGAAATTCCCACCTATAAGGGATTGCGTTGTATCTTAACAATTTGGCCAAGTCTGTGTATGTGGCTCTAAGGTCCAACAAATATTTAGGAATGTCTCTATAAATTTCTGCCCTTTTGCCTTCAACTTCCAGGGATTTTTTAAAATGTTGGCCTAATATCTTGTCTCTTTCCTCTCTTGTTCTCAAACAAACCAAACAGTCTCTGGACTTATCTTTCTTAACCGATCTTCCCAGTCTGAAGGCCGTCACAATCCTGAAATCTTTATCTTCTTCAACCCCCCAAAATTTAGAAAACAACTCCGTCAAGAATTTCTCTAGGTTGCCCTGTTCCAACTCTGGGACAGCCCTCAGCCTAAGATTACATTCCTTACTTTTCAGTTCCACCATTGACAGGTAGGCTTGCTGTTCTCCTACCTGTCTTTTCAAAGGTCTTACTTCCCCTTTGATCTCTTCCACCTTCTTGCACGCTTGCTCAGCTTTTTGATTGGCTTCCGCAGCTAGTTTGTAGTTCTCCGCCGTAGCTCCTTGCAGTTTCTCAATAGCCTGAGTGTGCTGCGAAACCTGATCTGTTAACTTGCTGATAGTAGATGTAGCTCTATCAATTTTAGATGACTGATCGTCCACCTTCTTATTCAGAAGTGCCAGTTGTTCCAAAATTTGTTTCAAGACTGGATCAGTTCCTCCAGCTGCCATTTCTTCTGTAGCAGGCGTTTCAACTTCTTCCTCCTGCGCCGTCAGCACAGTTGGCACCGAGGATCTACGATGATGAATCAAGGTTGTTTGGACAAGCTGCCCAGCTCTCTTATCTTTTTTCTTTTCTTTAGCTTCCTCAGCTAAAGCTTCCTTAGCTTTAGCTGCTCTTGTTTTCGCTGGGCCACTCATTCCCCAG
>NW_028113028.1:27500-30000 GCF_964234715.1 Podarcis melisellensis | reverse complement strand
TAACCCTAATCTTGGATTGTTCTTGTGGTGTTCATTCATCCTAACCCTAACCCTAACCCTAACCCTAACCCTAACCCTAACCCTAAGCTTGGATTGTTCTTGCAGCGTTCATTCACCCTAACCCTAACCCTAACCCTAACCCTAACCCTAACCCTAACCCTAACCCTAACCCTATCCCTAACCCTAAACCTAAACCTAACCCTAACCCTAACCCTAACCCTACCCCACAGCTTGGATTGTTCTTGCGGTGTTCATTCACCCTAAACCTAACCCTAACCCTTACGCTAACCCTAACCCAACCCAACCCTAACCCTAACCCTAACCCTAACCCTAACCCTAACCCTAACCCTAACCCTAACCCTAACCCTAACCCTAACCTTAACCCTAACCCTAACCCTAACCCTAATCTTGGATTGTTCTTGTGGTGTTCATTCATCCTAACCCTAACCCTAACCCGAACCCTAACCCTAACCCTAACCCTAACCCTAACCCTAACCCTAACCCTAACCCTAACCCTAACCCTAATCTTGGATTGTTCTTGTAGTGTTCATTCATCCTAACCCTAACCCTAACCCTAACCCTAACCCTAACCCTAACCCTAACCCTAATCTTGGATTGTTCTTGCGGTGTTCATTCATCCTAAACCTAACCCGAACCCTAACTCTAACCCTAACCCTAACCCTAATCCTAACCCTAACCCTAACCCTAACCCTAACCCTAACCCTATTCTTGGATTGTTCTTCCGGTGTTCATTCACCCTAACCCTAACCCTAACCCTAACCCTAACCCTAACCCTAACCCTATTCTTGGATTGTTCTTGCGGTGTTCATTCACCCTAACCCTAACCCTAACCCTAACCCTAACCCTAACCCTAACCCTAACCCCAACCCTAACCCTAACCCTAACCCTAACCCTAACCCTATTCTTGGATTGTTCTTGCGGTGTTCATTCACCCTAACCCTAACCCTAACCCTAACCCTAACCCTAACCCTAACCCTATCCCTTATCTTGGATTGTTCTTGCGGTGTTCATTCACCCTAACCCTAACCCTAACCCTAACCCTAACCCTAACCCTAACCCTAACCCTAACCCTAACCCTAACCCTAACCCTAACCCTAACCCTAATCTTGGATTGTTCTTGTGGTGTTCATTCATCCTAACCCTAACCCTAACCCTAATCTTGGATTGTTCTTGCGGTGTTCATTCACCCTAACCCTAACCCTAACCCTAACCCTAACCCTAATCTTGGATTGTTCTTGTGGTGTTCATTCATCCTAACCCTAACCCTAACCCTAACCCTAACCCTAACCCTAACCCTAACCCTAACCCTATTCTTGGATTGTTCTTGCGGTGTTCATTCACCCTAACCCTAACCCTAACCCTAACCCTAACCCTAACCCTAACCCTAACCCTAATCTTGGATTGTTCTTGTGGTGTTCATTCATCCTAACCCTAACCCTAACCCTAACCCTATCCCTAATCTTGGATTGTTCTTGCGTTGTTCATTCACCCTAACCCTAACCCTAACCCTAACCCTAACCCTAACCCTAACCCTAACCCTAACCCTAACCCTAACCCTAACCCTAACCCTAACCCTAACCCTAACCCAAACCCTAACCCTAATCTTGGATTGTTCTTTTGGTGTTCATTCATCCTAACCCTAACCATAACCCTAACCCTAACCCTAACCCTAATCTTGGATTGTTCTTGCGGTGTTCATTCACCCTAACCCTAACCCTAACCCTAACCCTAACCCTAATCTTGGATTGTTCTTGTAGTGTTCATTCATCCTAACCCTAACCCTAACCCCAACCCTAACCCCAACCCTAACCCTAACCCTAACCCTAACCCTAACCCTAATCTTGGATTGTTCTTGCGGTGTTCATTCATCCTAAACCTAACCCTAACCCTAACCCTAACCCTAACACTAACACTAACACTAACCCTTATCTTGGATTGTTCTTGCGGTGTTCATTCATCCTAACCCTAACCCTAACCCTAACGCTAATCTTGGATTGTTCTTGTGGTGTTCATTCATCCTAACCCTAACCCTAACCCTACCCTTACCCTAACCCTAACCCTAACCCTAATCTTGGATTGTTCTTGCGGTGTTCATTCACCCTAACCCTAACCCTAACCCTAACCCTAACCCTAACCCTAACCCTAACCCTAACCCTAACCCTAACCCTAACCCTAATCTTGGATCCTTCTTGTAGTGTTCATTCATCCTAACCCTAACCCTAACCCTAACCCTAACCCTAACCCTAACCCTAACCCTAACCCTAACCCTAATCTTGGATTGTTCTTGCGGTGTTCATTCATCCTAACCCTAACCCTAACCCTAACCCTAACCCTAACCCTAACCCTAACCCTAACCCTAACCCTAATCTTGGATTGTTCTTGCGGTGTTCATTCACCCTAACCCTAACCCTAACCCTTACCCTAACCCTAACCCTAACCCTAACCCTAACCCTAACCCTAATCCTAACCCTAACCCTAA
>NW_028113028.1:12500-15000 GCF_964234715.1 Podarcis melisellensis | reverse complement strand
CATCCTAACCCTAACCCTAACCCTAACCCTAACCCTAACCCTAACCCTAACCCTAACCCTAACCCTAACCCTAACCCTAACCCTATTCTTGGATTGTTCTTGCGGTGTTCATTCACCCTAAACCTAACCCTAACCCTAACCCTAACCCTAACCCTAACCCTAACCCTAACCCTAACCCTAACCCTAACCCTAACCCTAATCTTGGATTGTTCTTGTGGTGTTCATTCATCCTAACCCTAACCCTAACCCTAACCCTAATCTTGGATTGTTCTTGCGTTGTTCATTCACCCTAACCCTAACCCTAACCCTAACCCTAACCCTAACCCTAACCCTAACCCTAATCTTGGATTGTTCTTGTGGTGTTCATTCATCCTAACCCTAACCCTAACCCTAACCCTAACCCTAACCCTAACCCTAACCCTAACCCTAACCCTAATCTTGGATTGTTCTTGTGGTGTTCATTCATCCTAACCCTAACCATAACCCTAACCCTAACCCTAACCCTAATCTTGGATTGTTCTTGCGGTGTTCATTCACCCTAACCCTAACCCTAACCCTAACCCTAACCCTAACCCTAACCCTAACCCTAACCCTTCCCCTAATCTTGGATTGTTCTTGTGGTGTTCATTCATCCTAACCCTAACCCTAACCCTAACCCTAATCTTGGATTGTTCTTGCGGTGTTCATTCACCCTAACCCTAACCCTAACCCTAACCCTAACCCTAATCTTGGATTGTTCTTGTGGTGTTCATTCATCCTAACCCTAACCCTAACCCTAACCCTAACCCTAACCCTAACCCTAACCCTAACCCTAACCCTAACCCTAACCCTAACCCTATTCTTGCATTGTTCTTGCGGTGTTCATTCACCCTAACCCTAACCCTAACCCTAACCCTAACCCTAACCCTAACCCTAACCCTAACCCTAACCCTAACCCTAACCCTAATCTTGGATTGTTCTTGTGGTGTTCATTCATCCTCACCCTAACCCTAACCCTAACCCTAACCCTAATCTTGGATTGTTCTTGCGTTGTTCATTCACCCTAACCCTAACCCTAACCCTAACCCTAACCCTAACCCTAATCTTGGATTGTTCTTGTGGTGTTCATTCATCCTAACCCTAACCATAACCCTAACCCTAACCCTAACCCTAACCCTAATCTTGGATTGTTCTTGCGGTGTTCATTCACCCTAACCCTAACCCTAACCCTAACCCTAATGTTGGATTGTTCTTGTAGTGTTCATTCATCCTAACCCTAACCCTAACCCCAACCCTAACCCTAACCCTAACCCTAACCCTAACCATAACCCTAACCCTAACCCTAACCCTAACCCTAACCCTAATCTTGGATTGTTCTTGCGGTGTTCATTCATCCTAAACCTAACCCTAACCCTAACCCTAACCCTAACACTAACACTAACACTAACACTAACCCTTATATTGGATTGTTCTTGCGGTGTTCATTCATCCTAACCCTAACCCTAACCCTAACGCTAATCTTGGATTGTTCTTGTGGTGTTCATTCATCCTAACCCTAACCCTAACCCTACCCTAACCCTAACCCTAACCCTAATCTTGGATTGTTCTTGCGGTGTTCATTCACCCTAACCCTAACCCTAACCCTAACCCTAACCCTAACCCTAACCCTAATCTTGGATTGTTCTTGTAGTGTTCATTCATCCTAACCCTAACCCTAACCCTAACCCTAACCCTAACCCTAACCCTAACCCTAACCCTAACCCTAACCCTAATCTTGGATTGTTCTTGCGGTGTTCATTCATCCTAACCCTAACCCTAACCCTAACCCTAACCCTAACCCTAACCCTAACCCTAACCCTAACCCTAACCCTAACCCTAACCCTAATCTTGGATTGTTCTTGCAGTGTTCATTCACCCTAACCCTAACCCTAACCCTTACCCTAACCCTAACCCTAACCCTAACCCTAACCCTAACCCTACCCCTAACCCTAAGCTTGGATTGTTCTTGCGGCGTTCATTCACCCTAACCCTAACGCTAACCCTAACCCTAACCCTAACCCTAATCTTGGATTGTTCTTGCGGTGTTCATTCACCCTAACCCTAACCCTAACCCTAACCCTAACCCTAACCCTAATCCTAACCTTAACCCTAACCCTAATCTTGGATTGTTCCTGCGTTGTTCATTCACCCTAACCCTAACCCTAACCCTAACCCTAACCCTAACCCTAATCCTAACCCTAACCCTAATCTTGGATTGTTCTTGTGGTGTTCATTCATCCTAACCCTAACCCTAACCCTAACCCTAACCCTAACCCTAACCCTAACCCTAACCCTATCCCTAACCCTAAACCTAACCCTAACCCTAACCCTAACCCTACCCCAAAGCTTGGATTGTTCTTGCGGTGTTCATTCACCCTAAACCTAACCCTAACCCTTACGCTAACCCTAACCCAACCCAACCCTAACCCTAACCCTAACCCTAACCCTAACCCTAACCCTAACCCTAACCCTAACCCTAACC
>NW_028113029.1:147500-155000 GCF_964234715.1 Podarcis melisellensis | reverse complement strand
GTTCTTGCGGTGTTCATTCATCCTAACCCTAACCCTAACCCTAACCCTAACCCTAACCCTAACCCTAACCCTAACCCTAACCCTAACCCTATTCTTGGATTGTTCTTGCGGTGTTCATTCACCCTAACCCTAACCCTAACCCTAACCCTAACCCTAACCCTAACCCTAACCCTAACCCTAACCCTAACCCTATTCTTGGATTGTTCTTGCGGTGTTCATTCACCCTAACCCTAACCCTAACCCTAACCCTAACCCTAACCCTAACCCTAACCCTAACCCTAACCCTAATCTTGGATTGTTCTTGCGGTGTTCATTCATCCTAACCCTAACCCTAACCCTAACCCTAATCTTGGATTGTTCTTGTAGTGTTCATTCATACTAACCCTAACCCTAACCCTAACCCTAACCCTAACCCTAACCCTAACCCTAACCATAACCCTAACCCTAACCGTAATCTTGGATTGTTCTTGCGGTGTTCATTCATCCTAACCCTAACCCTAACCCTAACCCTAACCCTAACCCTAACCCTAACCCTAACCCTAACCCTAACCCTAACCCTAATCTTGGATTGTTCTTGCGGTGTTCATTCACCCTAACCCTAACCCTAACCCTAACCCTAACCCTAACCTTGGATTGTTCTTGTAGTGTTCATTCATCCTAACCCTAACCCTAACCCTAACCCTAACCCTAACCCTAACCCTAACCCTAACCCTAACCCTAACCCTAATCTTGGATTGTTCTTGCGGTGTTCATTCATCCTAACCCTAACCCTAACCCTAACCCTAACCCTAACCCTAACCCTAACCCTAACCCTAACCCTAACCCTATTCTTGGATTGTTCTTGTAGTGTTCATTCATCCTAACCCTAACCCTAACCCTAACCCTAACCCTAACCCTAACCCTAACCCTAACCCTAACCCTAACCCTAACCTTAACCCTAACCCTAACCCTAACCCTAACCCTAACCCTAATCTTGGATTGTTCTTGCGGTGTTCATTCATCCTAACCCTAACCCTAACCCTAACCCTAACCCTAACCCTAACCCTAACCCTAACCCTAACCCTATTCTTGGATTGTTCTTGCGGTGTTCATTCACCCTAACCCTAACCCTAACCCTAACCCTAACCCTATTCTTGGATTGTTCTTGCGGTGTTCATTCACCCAAACCCTAACCCTAACCCTAACCCTAACCCTAACCCTAACCCTAACCCTAATCTTGGATTGTTCTTGCGGTGTTCATTCATCCTAACCCTAACCCTAACCCTAACCCTAACCCTAACCCTAACCCTAACCCTAACCCTAACCCTAACCCTAACCCTAACCCTATTCTTGGATTGTTCTTGTAGTGTTCATTCATCCTAACCCTAACCCTAACCCTAACCCTAACCCTAACCCTAACCCTAACCCTAACCCTAACCCTAACCCTAACCCTAATCTTGGATTGTTCTTGCGGTGTTCATTCATCCTAACCCTAACCCTAACCCTAACCCTAACCCTAACCCTAACCCCAACCCTAATCTTGGATTGTTCTTGTAGTGTTCATTCATCCTAACCCTAACCCTAAGCCTAAGCCTAACCCTAACCCTAACCCTATCCCTAACCCTAACCCTAACCATAACCCTAATCTTGGATTGTTCTTGCGGTGTTCATTCATCCTAACCCTAACCCTAACCCTAACCCTAACCCTAACCCTAACCCTAACCCTAACCCTAACCCTAACCCTAACCCTAACCCTAACCCTAACCCTAACCCTTATCTTGAATTGTTCTTGCGGTGTTCATTCATCCTAACCCTAACCCTAACCCTAACCCTAACCCTAACCCTAACCCCAACCCTAACCCTAACCCTAACCCTAACCCTAACCCTAACCCTAACCCTAACCCTTATCTTGGATTGTTCTTGCGGTGTTCATTCATCCTAACCCTAACCCTAACCCTAACCCTAACCCTAACCCTATTCTTGGATTGTTCTTGTAGTGTTCATTCATCCTAACCCTAACCCTAACCCTAACCCTAACCCTAACCCTAACCCTAACCCTTATCTTGGATTGTTCTTGAGGTGTTCATTCATCCTAACCCTAACCCTAACCCTAACCCTAACCCTAACCCTAACCCCAACCCTAACCCTAACCCTAACCCTAACCCTAACCCTAACCCTAACCCTAACCCTAACCCTAACCCTAACCCTAACCCTAACCCTTATCTTGGATTGTTCTTGCGGTGTTCATTCCTCCTAACCCTAACCCTAACCCTAACCCTAACCCTAACCCTATTCTTGGATTGTTCTTGTAGTGTTCATTCATCCTAACCCTAACCCTAACCCTAACCCTAACCCTAACCCTAACCCTAACCCTAACCCTAACCCTAACCCTAACCTTAACCCTAACCCTAACCCTAACCCTAACCCTAATCTTGGATTGTTCTTGCGGTGTTCATTCATCCTAACCCTAACCCTAACCCTAACCCTAACCCTAACCCTAACCCTAACCCTAACCCTAACCCTAACCCTAACCCTAACCCTAACCCTAACCCTAATCTTGGATTGTTCTTGCGGTGTTCATTCATCCTAACCCTAACCCTAACCCTAACCCTAACCCTAACCCTAACCCTAACCCTAACCCTAACCCTATTCTTGGATTGTTCTTGTAGTGTTCATTCATCCTAACCCTAACCCTAACCCTAACCCTAACCCTAACCCTAACCCTAACCCTAACCCTAACCCTAACCCTAACCCTAACCCTAACCTTAACCCTAACCCTAACCCTAACCCTAACCCTAACCCTAATCTTGGATTGTTCTTGCGGTGTTCATTCATCCTAACCCTAACCCTAACCCTAACCCTAACCCTAACCCTAACCCTAACCCTAACCCTAACCCTAACCCTAACCCTAACCCTATTCTTGGATTGTTCTTGCGGTGTTCATTCACCCTAACCCTAACCCTAACCCTAACCCTAACCCTAACCCTATTCTTGGATTGTTCTTGCGGTGTTCATTCACCCAAACCCTAACCCTAACCCTAACCCTAACCCTAACCCTAACCCTAACCCTAATCTTGGATTGTTCTTGCGGTGTTCATTCATCCTAACCCTAACCCTAACCCTAACCCTAACCCTAACCCTAACCCTAACCCTAACCCTAACCCTAACCCTAACCCTAACCCTAACCCTAACCCTAACCCTATTCTTGGATTGTTCTTGTAGTGTTCATTCATCCTAACCCTAACCCTAACCCTAACCCTAACCCTAACCCTAACCCTAACCCTAACCCTAACCCTAACCCTAACCCTAACCCTAACCTTAACCCTAACCCTAACCCTAACCCTAACCCTAATCTTGGATTGTTCTTGCGGTGTTCATTCATCCTAACCCTAACCCTAACCCTAACCCTAACCCTAACCCTAACCCTAACCCTAACCCTAACCCTAACCCTATTCTTGGATTGTTCTTGCGGTGTTCATTCACCCTAACCCTAACCCTAACCCTAACCCTAACCCTATTCTTGGATTGTTCTTGCGGTGTTCATTCACCCAAACCCTAACCCTAACCCTAACCCTAACCCTAACCCTAACCCTAATCTTGGATTGTTCTTGCGGTGTTCATTCATCCTAACCCTAACCCTAACCCTAACCCTAACCCTAACCCTAACCCTAACCCTAACCCTAATCTTGGATTGTTCTTGTAGTGTTCATTCATCCTAACCCTAACCCTAAGCCTAAGCCTAACCCTAACCCTAACCCTATCCCTAACCCTAACCCTAACCATAACCCTAATCTTGGATTGTTCTTGCGGTGTTCATTCATCCTAAACCTAACCCTAACCCTAACCCTAACCCTAACCCTAACCCTAACCCTAACCCTAACCCTAACCCTAACCCTAACCCTAACCCTAACCCTTATCTTGGATTGTTCTTGCGGTGTTCATTCATCCTAACCCTAACCCTAACCCTAACCCTAACCCTAACCCTAACCCTAACCCTAACCCTAACCCTAACCCTAACCCTAACCCTTATCTTGGATTGTTCTTGCGGTGTTCATTCCTCCTAACCCTAACCCTAACCCTAACCCTAACCCTAACCCTATTCTTGGATTGTTCTTGTAGTGTTCATTCATCCTAACCCTAACCCTAACCCTAACCCTAACCCTAACCCTAACCCTAACCCTAACCCTAACCCTAACCCTAACCTTAACCCTAACCCTAACCCTAACCCTAACCCTAATCTTGGATTGTTCTTGCGGTGTTCATTCATCCTAACCCTAACCCTAACCCTAACCCTAACCCTAACCCCAACCCTAACCCTAACCCTAACCCTAACCCTAACCCTAACCCTATTCTTGGATTGTTCTTGCGGTGTTCATTCACCCTAACCCTAACCCTAACCCTAACCCTAACCCTATTCTTGGATTGTTCTTGCGGTGTTCATTCACCCTAACCCTAACCCTAACCCTAACCCTAACCCTAACCCTAACCCTAACCCTAACCCTAAACCTAACCCTAACCCTAATCTTGGATTGTTCTTGCGGTGTTCATTCATCCTAACCCTAACCCTAACCCTAACCCTAACCCTAACCCTAACCCTAATCTTGGATTGTTCTTGTAGTGTTCATTCATCCTAACCCTTACCCTAACCCTAACCCTAACCCTAACCCTAACCCTAACCCTAACCCTAACCCTAACCCTAATCTTGGATTGTTCTTGTAGTGTTCATTCATCCTAACCCTAACCCTAACCCTAACCCTAAGCCTAAGCCTAAGCCTAAGCCTAACCCTAACCCTAACCCTAACCCTAACCCTAACCCTAACCCTAACCCTAACCCTAATCTTGGATTGTTCTTGCGGTGTTCATTCATCCTAAACCTAACCCTAACCCTAACCCTAACCCTAACCCTAACCCTAACCCTAACCCTAACCCTAACCCTAACCCTAACCCTAACCCTAACCCTTATCTTGGATTGTTCTTGCGGTGTTCATTCATCCTAACCCTAACCCTAACCCTAACCCTAACCCTAACCCCAACCCTAACCCTAACCCTAACCCTAACCCTAACCCTAACCCTAACCCTAACCCTAACCCTTATCTTGGATTGTTCTTGCGGTGTTCATTCATCCTAACCCTAACCCTAACCCTAACCCTAACCCTATTCTTGGATTGTTCTTGTGGTGTTCATTCATCCTAACCCTAACCCTAACCCTAAGCCTAACCCTAACCCTAACCCTAACCCTATTCTTGGATTGTTCTTGCGGTGTTCATTCACCCTAACCCTAACCCTAACCCTTTCCCTAACCCTAACCCTAACCCTAACCCTAACCCTAATCCTAACCCTAACCCTAACCCTAACCCTAACCGTAATCTGGGATTGTTCTTGCGGTGTTCATTCATCCTAACCCTAACCCTAACCCTAACCCTAACCCTAACCCTAATCCTAATCCTAACCCTAACCTTAATCTTGGATTGTTCTTGCGGTGTTCATTCACCCTAACCCTAACCCTAACCCTAACCCTAACCCTAACCCTAACCCTAACCCTAACCCTTATCTTGGATTGTTCTTGCGGTGTTCATTCATCCTAACCCTAACCCTAACCCTAACCCTAACCCTAACCCTAACCCTAACCCTAACCCTAACCCTAACCCTAACCCTTATCTTGGATTGTTCTTGCGGTGTTCATTCCTCCTAACCCTAACCCTAACCCTAACCCTAACCCTAACCCTAACCCTATTCTTGGATTGTTCTTGTAGTGTTCATTCATCCTAACCCTAACCCTAACCCTAACCCTAACCCTAACCCTAACCCTAACCCTAACCCTAACCCTAACCCTAACCCTAACCCTAACCCTAACCCTAACCCTAACCTTAACCCTAACCCTAACCCTAACCCTAACCCTAATCTTGGATTGTTCTTGCGGTGTTCATTCATCCTAACCCTAACCCTAACCCTAACCCTAACCCTAACCCCAACCCTAACCCTAACCCTAACCCTAACCCTAACCCTAACCCTAACCCTATTCTTGGATTGTTCTTGCGGTGTTCATTCACCCTAACCCTAACCCTAACCCTAACCCTAACCCTATTCTTGGATTGTTCTTGCGGTGTTCATTCACCCTAACCCTAACCCTAACCCTAACCCTAACCCTAACCCTAACCCTAACCCTAAACCTAACCCTAACCCTAATCTTGGATTGTTCTTGCGGTGTTCATTCATCCTAACCCTAACCCTAACCCTAACCCTAACCCTAACCCTAACCCTAATCTTGGATTGTTCTTGTAGTGTTCATTCATCCTAACCCTTACCCTAACCCTAACCCTAACCCTAACCCTAACCCTAACCCTAACCCTAACCCTAACCCTAATCTTGGATTGTTCTTGTAGTGTTCATTCATCCTAACCCTAACCCTAACCCTAACCCTAAGCCTAAGCCTAAGCCTAAGCCTAAGCCTAAGCCTAACCCTAACCCTAACCCTAACCCTAACCCTAACCCTAACCCTAATCTTGGATTGTTCTTGCGGTGTTCATTCATCCTAAACCTAACCCTAACCCTAACCCTAACCCTAACCCTAACCCTAACCCTAACCCTAACCCTAACCCTTATCTTGGATTGTTCTTGCGGTGTTCATTCATCCTAACCCTAACCCTAACCCTAACCCTAACCCTAACCCTAACCCCAACCCTAACCCTAACCCTAACCCTAACCCTAACCCTAACCCTAACCCTAACCCTAACCCTAACCCTAACCCTTATCTTGGATTGTTCTTGCGGTGTTCATTCATCCTAACCCTAACCCTAACCCTAAAACTAACCCTATTCTTGGATTGTTCTTGTGGTGTTCATTCATCCTAACCCTAACCCTAACCCTAAGCCTAACCCTAACCCTAACCCTAACCCTATTCTTGGATTGTTCTTGCGGTGTTCATTCACCCTAACCCTAACCCTAACCCTTTCCCTAACCCTAACCCTAACCCTAACCCTAACCCTAATCCTAACCCTAACCCTAACCCTAACCCTAACCGTAATCTGGGATTGTTCTTGCGGTGTTCATTCATCCTAACCCTAACCCTAACCCTAACCCTAACCCTAACCCTAATCCTAATCCTAACCCTAACCTTAATCTTGGATTGTTCTTGCGGTGTTCATTCACCCTAACCCTAACCCTAACCCTAACCCTAACCCTAACCCTAACCCTAACCCTAATCTTGGATTGTTCTTGCGGTGTTCATTCATCCTAAACCTAACCCTAACTCTAACCCTAACCCTAACCCTAACCCTAACCCTAACCCTAACCCTAACCCTAACCCTAACCCTAACCCTAACCCTAACCCTAACCCTATTCTTGGATTGTTCTTCCGGTGTTCATTCACTCTAACCCTAACCCTAACCCTAACCCTAACCCTAACCCTAACAACCCTAACCCTAACCCTAACCCTAACCCTAACCCTATTCTTGGATTGTTCTTGCGGTGTTCATTCACCCTAACCCTTACCCTTACCCTAACCCTAACCCTAACCCTAAC
>NW_028113029.1:137500-140000 GCF_964234715.1 Podarcis melisellensis | reverse complement strand
CCTAAACCTAAACCTAAACCTAACCCTAACCCTAACCCTACCCATAAGCTTGGATTGTTCTTGCGGTGTTCATTCACCCTAAACCAAACCCTAACCCTTACCCTAACCCTAACCCAACCCTAACCCTAACCCTAACCCTAACCCTAACCCTAACCCTAACCCTAACCCTAACCCTAACCCTAATCTTGGATTGTTCTTGCGTTGTTCATTCACCCTAACCCTAACCCTAACCCTAACCCTAACCCTAACCTTAACCCTTACCCTAACCCTAATCTTGGATTGTTCTTGTGGTGTTCATTCATCCTAACCCTAACCCTAACCCTAACCCTAACCCTAACCCTAACCCTAACCCTAACCCTAATCTTGGATTGTTCTTGTAGTGTGCATTCATCCTAACCCTAACCCTAACCCTAACCCTAACCCTAACCCTAACCCTAACCCTAACCCTAACCCTAACCCTAACCCTAACCCTAACCCTAACCCTAACCCTAATCTTGGATTGTTCTTGCGGTGTTCATTCATCCTAACCCTAACCCTAACCCTAACCCTAACTCGAACGCTAACCCTAACCCTAACCCTAACCCCAACCCTAACCCTAACCCTAACCCTAACCCTAACCCTAACCCTAACCCTAACCCTAACCCTAACCCTAACCCTAATCTTGGATTGTTCTTGTGGTGTTCATTCATCCTAACCCTAACCCTAACCCTAACCCTAACCCTAACCCTAACCCTAACCCTAACCCTAACCCTAACCCTAACCCTAACCCTATTCTTGGATTGTTCTTGCGGTGTTCATTCACCCTAACCCTAACCCTAACCCTAACCCTAACCCTAATCCTAACCCTAAACCTAACCCTCACCCGAACCCTAACCCTAACCCTAACCCTAACCCTAACCCTAACCCTATTCTTGGATTGTTCTTGCGGTGTTCATTCACCCTAACCCTAACCCTAACCCTAACCCTAACCCTAACCCTAACCCTAACCCTAACCCTAACCCTAACCCTAACCCTAATCTTGGATTGTTCTTGTGGTGTTCATTCATCCTAACCCTAACCCTAACCCTAACCCTAACCCTAACCCTAACCCTAACCCTAACCCTAACCCTAATCTTGGATTGTTCTTGCGGTGTTCATTCACCCTAACCCTAACCCTAACCCTAACCCTAACCCTAACCCTAACCCTAACCTTGGATTGTTCTTGTAGTGTTCATTCATCCTAACCCTAACCCTAACCCTAACCCTAACCCTAACCCTAACCCTAACCCTAACCCTAACCCTAACCCTAATCTTGGATTGTTCTTGCGGTGTTCATTCATCCTAACCCTAACCCTAACCCTAACCCTAACCCTAACCCTAACCCTAACCCTAACCCTAACCCTAACCCTATTCTTGGATTGTTCTTGTAGTGTTCATTCATCCTAACCCTAACCCTAACCCTAACCCTAACCCTAATCTTGGATTGTTCTTGCGGTGTTCATTCATCCTAACCCTAACCCCAACCCTAACCCTAACCCTAACCCTAACCCTAACCCTAACCCTAACCCTAACCCCAACCCTAACCCTAATCTTGGATTGTTCTTGCGGTGTTCATTCATACTAACCCTAACCCTAACCCTAACCCTAACCCTAACCCTAACCCTAACCTTAACCCTAACCCTAACCCTAACCCTAACCCTAACTCTAATCTTGGATTGTTCTTGCGGTGTTCATTCACCCTAACCCTCACCCTCACCCTCACCCTAACCCTAACCCTAACCGTAACCCTAACCCTAACCCTAAGCTTGGATTGTTCTTGCGGCGTTCATTCACCCTAAACCTAACCCTAACCCTAACCCTAACCCTAACCCTAACCCTAATCTTGGATTGTTCTTGCGGTGTTCATTCACCCTAACCCTAACCCTAACCCTAACCCTAACCCTAACCCTAACCCTACCCCTAACCCTAACCCTAATCTTGGATTGTTCTTGCGTTGTTAATTCACCCTAACCCTAACCCTAACCCTAACCCTAACCCTAACCCTAACCCTAACCCTAACCCTAATCTTGGATTGTTCTTGTGGTGTTCATTCATCCTAACCCTCACCCTAACCCTAACCCTAACCCTAACGCTAACCCTAAGCTTGGATTATTCTTGCAGCGTTCATTCACCCTAACCCTAACCCTAACCCTAACCCTAACCCTAACCCTAACCCTAACCCTAACCCTATCCCTAACCCTAACCCTATCCCTAACCCTAAAGCTAAACCTAACCCTAACCCTAACCCTACCCATAAGCTTGGATTGTTCTTGCGGTGTTCATTCACCCTAAACCAAACCCTAACCCTTACCCTAACCCTAACCCAACCCTAACCCTAACCCTAACCCTAACCCTAACCCTAACCCTAACCCTAACCCTAACCCTAACCCTAACCCTTACCCTAACCCTAACCCAACCCTAACCCTAACCCTAACCCTAACCCTAACCCTAACCCTAACCCTAACCCTAACCCTAATCTTGG
>NW_028113029.1:130000-132500 GCF_964234715.1 Podarcis melisellensis | reverse complement strand
CCCTAACCCTAACCCTAACCCTAACCCTAACCCTAACCCTAACCCTAACCCTAACCCTAACCCTAACCCTAATCTTGGATTGTTCTTGCGGTGTTCATTCACCCTAACCCTAACCCTAACCCTAACCCTAACCCTAACCCTAACCCTAACCCTAACCCTAACCCTAACCTTGGATTGTTCTTGTAGTGTTCATTCATCCTAACCCTAACCCTAACCCTAACCCTAACCCTAACCCTAACCCTAACCCTAACCCTAACCCTAATCTTGGATTGTTCTTGCGGTGTTCATTCATCCTAACCCTAACCCTAACCCTAACCCTAACCCTAACCCTAACCCTAACCCTAACCCTAACCCTAACCCTATTCTTGGATTGTTCTTGCGGTGTTCATTCACCCTAACCCTAACCCTAACCCTAACCCTAACCCTAACCCTAACCCTAATCTTGGATTGTTCTTGCGGTGTTCATTCATCCTAAACCTAACCCTAACCCTAACCCTAACCCTAACCCTAACCCTAACCCTAACCCTAACCCTAACCCTAACCCTAACCCTTATCTTGGATTGTTCTTGCGGTGTTCATTCATCCTAACCCTAACCCTAACCCTAACCCTAACCCTAACCCTAACCCTAATCTTGGATTGTTCTTGTAGTGTTCATTCATCCTAACCCTAACCCTAACCCTAACCCTAACCCTAACCCTAACCCTAACCCTAACCCTTATCTTGGATTGTTCTTGCGGTGTTCATTCATCCTAACCCTAACCCTAACCCTAACCCTAACCCTAACCCTAACCCTAATCTTGGATTGTTCTTGTAGTGTTCATTCATCCTAACCCTAACCCTAACCCTAACCCTAACCCTAACCCTAACCCTAACCCTAACCCTAACCCTAACCCTAACCCTAACCCTAATCTTGGATTGTTCTTGCGGTGTTCATTCATCCTAAACCTAACCCTAACCCTAACCCTAACCCTAACCCTAACCCTAACCCTAACCCTAACCCTAACCCTAACCCTAACCCTAACCCTAACCCTTATCTTGGATTGTTCTTGCGGTGTTCATTCATCCTAACCCTAACCCTAACCCTAACCCTAACCCTAACCCTAACCCTAACCCTAACCCTAACCCTAACCCTAACCCCAACCCTAACCCTAACCCTAACCCTAACCCTAACCCTATTCTTGGATTGTTCTTGTGGTGTTCATTCATCCTAACCCTAACCCTAACCCTAACCCTAACCCTAACCCTAACCCTAACCCTAACCCTCACCCTAACCCTAACCCTATTCTTGGATTGTTCTTGCGGTGTTCATTCACCCTAACCCTAACCCTAACCCTAACCCTAACCCTAACCCTAACCCTAACCCTAACCCTAACCCTATTCTTGGATTGTTCTTGCGGTGTTCATTCACCCTAACCCTAACCCTAACCCTAACCCTAAACCTAACCCTAACCCTAATCTTGGATTGTTCTTGCGGTGTTCATTCATCCTAACCCTAACCCTAACCCTAACCCTAACCCTAACCCTAACCCTAACCCTAACCCTAACCCTAATCTTGAATTGTTCTTGCGGTGTTCATTCATCCTAAACCTAACCCTAACCCTAACTCTAAGCCTAACCCTAACCCTAACCCTAACCTAACCCTAACCCTAACCCTAACCCTAACCCTAACCCTAACCCTATTCTTGGATTGTTCTTCCGGTGTTCATTCACTCTAACCCTAACCCTAACCCTAACCCTAACCCTAACCCTAACCCTAACCCTAACCCTAACCCTAACCCTAACCCTAACCCTAACCCTAACCCTATTCTTGGATTGTTCTTGCGGTGTTCATTCACCCTAACCCTAACCCTAACCCTAACCCTAACCCTAACCCTAACCCTAACCCTAACCCTAACCCTAACCCTAACTCTAACCCTAACCCTAACCCTAACCCTAACCCTTATCTTGGATTGTTCTTGTAGTGTTCATTCATCCTAACCCTAACCCTAACCCTAACCCTAACCCTAACCCTAACCCTAATCTTGGATTGTTCTTGCGGTGTTCATTCATCCTAACCCTAACCCTAACCCTAACTCTAACCCTAACCCTAACCCTAACCCTAACCCTAACCCTAACACTAACACTAACACTAACCCTTATCTTGGATTGTTCTTGCGGTGTTCATTCATCCTAACCCTAACCCTAACCCTAACCCTAACCCTAACCCTAACCCTAACCCTAACCCTAACCCTAACCCTAACCCTAACCCTAACCCTAACCCTAACCCTATTCTTGGATTGTTCTTGCGGTGTTCATTCACCCTAACCCTACCCCTAACCCTTACCCTAACCCTAACCCTAATCCTAACCCTAACCCTAACCCTAACCCTAACCCTAACCCTAACCCTAACCCTATTCCTGGATTGTTCTTGCGGTGTTCATTCACCCTAACCCTAACCCTAACCCTAACCCTAACCTTAACCCTAACCCTAACCCTAACCCTAACCCTAACCCTAACCCT
>NW_028113029.1:110000-117500 GCF_964234715.1 Podarcis melisellensis | reverse complement strand
CTAACCCTAACCCTAACCCTAATCTTGGATTGTTCTTGCGGTGTTCATTCACCCTAACCCTAACCCTAACCCTAACCCTAACCCTAACCCTAACCCTAACCCTAACCCTAACCTTGGATTGTTCTTGTAGTGTTCATTCATCCTAACCCTAACCCTAACCCTAACCCTAACCCTAACCCTAACCCTAACCCTAACCCTAACCCTAACCCTAACCCTAACCCTAACCCTAACCCTAACCCTAACCCTAACCCTAACCCTAACCCTAACCCTAACCCTAATCTTGGATTGTTCTTGCGGTGTTCATTCATCCTAACCCTAACCCTAACCCTAACCCTAACCCTAACCCTAACCCTAACCCTAACCCTAACCCTAACCCTAACCCTAACCCTAACCCTAACCCTAACCCTAACCCTAACCCTATTCTTGGATTGTTCTTGTAGTGTTCATTCATCCTAACCCTAACCCTAACCCTAACCCTAACCCTAACCCTAACCCTAACCCTAACCCTAACCCTAACCCTAACCCTAACCCTAATCTTGGATTGTTCTTGCGGTGTTCATTCATCCTAACCCTAACCCTAACCCTAACCCTAACCCTAACCCTAACCCTAACCCTAACCCTAACCCTAACCCTATTCTTGGATTGCTCTTGCGGTGTTCATTCACCCTAACCCTAACCCTAACCCTAACCCTAACCCTAACCCTAACCCTAACCCTAACCCTAACCCTTACCCTAACCCTAATCTTGGATTGTTCTTGTAGTGTTCATTCATCCTAACCCTAACCCTAACCCTAATCTTGGATTGTTCTTGCGGTGTTCATTCATCCTAAACCTAACCCTAACCCTAACCCTAACTCTAACCCTAACCCTAACCTTAACCCTAACCCTAACCCTAACCCTAACCCTAACCCTATTCTTGGATTGTTCTTCCGGTGTTCATTCACTCTAACCCTAACCCTAACCCTAACCCTAACCCTAACCCTAACCCTAACCCTAACTCTAACCCTAACCCTAACCCTAACCCTAACCCTAACCCTAACCCTAACCCTTATCTTGGATTGTTCTTGTAGTGTTCATTCATCCTAACCCTAACCCTAACCCTAACCCTAATCTTGGATTGTTCTTGCGGTGTTCATTCATCCTAAACCTAACCCTAACCCTAACCCTAACCCTAACCCTAACCCTAACCCTAACCCTAACCCTAACCCCAACCCTAACCCTAACCCTAACCCTAATCTTGGATTGTTCTTGCGGTGTTCATTCACCCTAACCCTAACCCTAACCCTAACCCTAACCCTAACCCTAACCCTATACCTAAACCTAACCCTAACCCTAACCCTAACCCTAACCCTAATCCTAACCCTAACCCTAACCCTAACCCTAACCCTATTCTTGGATTGTTCTTGCGGTGTTCATTCACCCTAACCCTAACCCTAACCCTAACCCTAACCCTAACCCTAACCCTAATCTTGGATTGTTCTTGTGGTGTTCATTCATCCTAACCCTAACCCTAACCCTAACCCTAACCCTAACCCTAACCCTAACCCTAACCCTAACCCTAACCCTAACCCTAATCTTGGATTGTTCTTGCGGTGTTCATTCACCCTAACCCTAACCCTAACCCTAACCCTAACCCTAACCCTAACCCTAACCCTAACCCTAACACTAATCTTGGATTGTTCTTGCGGTGTTCATTCATCCTAACCCTAACCCTAACCCTAACCCTTACCCTAACCCTAACCCTAACCCTAACCCTAACCCTAACCCTAACCCTAACCCTAACCCTAACCCTAACCCTAACCCTATTCTTGGATTGTTCTTGCGGTGTTCATTCACCCTAACCCTAACCCTAACCCTAACCCTAACCCTATTCTTGGATTGTTCTTGCGGTGTTCATTCACCCTAACCCTAACCCTAACCCTAACCCTAACCCTAACCCTAACCCTAACCCTAACCCTAACCCTAACCCTAACCCTAATCTTGGATTGTTCTTGCGGTGTTCATTCATCCTAACCCTAACCCTAACCCTAACCCTAACCCTAACCCTAACCCTAACCCTAACCCTAATCTTGGATTTTTCTTGTAGTGTTCATTCATCCTAACCCTAACCCTAACCCTAAGCCTAACCCTAACCCTAACCCTAACCCTAACCCTAACCCTAACCCTAACCCTAACCCTAACCCTAACCCTAATCTTGGATTGTTCTTGCGGTGTTCATTCATCCTAACCCTAACCCTAACCCTAACCCTAACCCTAACCCTAACCCTAACCCTTATCTTGGATTGTTCTTGCGGTGTTCATTCATCCTAACCCTAACCCTAACCCTAACCCTAACCCTAACCCTAACCCTAACCCTAACCCTAACCCTAACCCGAACCCTAACCCTAACCCTAACCCTAACCCTAACCCTAACCCTAACCCTAACCCTTATCTTGGATTGTTCTTGAGGTGTTCATTCATCCTAACCCTAACCCTAACCCTAACCCTAACCCTAACCCTAACCCTAACCCTATTCTTGGATTGTTCTTGTGGTGTTCATTCATCCTAACCCTAACCCTAACCCTAACCCTAACCCTAACCCTAACCCTAACCCTAACCCTAACCCTAACCCTATTCTTGGATTGTTCTTGCGGTGTTCATTCACCCTAACCCTAACCCTAACCCTTACCCTAACCCTAACCCTAACCCTAACCCTAATCCTAACCCTAACCCTAACCCTAACCCTAACCCTAACCCTAACCCTAACCCTAACCCTATTCTTGGATTGTTCTTGCGGTGTTCATTCACCCTAACCCTAACCCTAACCCTAACCCTAACCCTAACCGTAATCTTGGATTGTTCTTGCGGTGTTCATTCATCCTAACCCTAACCCTAACCCTAACCCTAACCCTAACCCTAACCCTAATCCTAATCCTAACCCTAACCTTAATCTTGGATTGTTCTTGCGGTGTTCATTCACCCTAACCCTAACCCTAACCCTAACCCTAACCCTAACCCTAACCCTAACCCTAACCCTAACCCTAACCCTAACCCTAACCCTAATCTTGGATTGTTCTTGTAGTGTTCATTCATCCTAACCCTAACCCTAACCCTAATCTTGGATTGTTCTTGCGGTGTTCATTCATCCTAAACCTAACCCTAACCCTAACCCTAACCCTAACTCTAACCCTAACCCTAACCCTAACCCTAACCCTAACCCTAACCCTATTCTTGGATTGTTCTTCCGGTGTTCATTCACTCTAACCCTAACCCTAACCCTAACCCTAACCCTAACCCTAACCCTAACCCTAACCCTAACCCTATTCTTGGATTGTTCTTGCGGTGTTCATTCACCCTAACCCTTACCCTAACCCTAACCCTAACCCTAACCCTAACCCTAACCCTAACCCTAACCCTAACCCTAACCCTAACCCTTATCTTGGATTGTTCTTGTAGTGTTCATTCATCCTAACCCTAACCCTAACCCTAACCCTAATCTTGGATTGTTCTTGCGGTGTTCATAAATCCTAAACCTAACCCTAACCCTAACCCTAACCCTAACCCTAACCCTAACCCTAACCCTAACCCTAACCCTAACACTAACACTAACACTAACCCTTATCTTGGATTGTTCTTGCGGTGTTCATTCATCCTAACCCTAACCCTAACCCTAACCCTAACCCTAAGCCTAACCCTAACCCTAACCCTAACCCTAACCCTAACCCTAACCCTAACCCTAACCCTAACCCTAATCCTAACCCTAACCCTAACCCTAACCCTAACCCTAACCCTAACCCTATTCTTGGATTGTTCTTGCGGTGTTCATTCACCCTAACCCTAACCCTAACCCTAACCCTAACCCTAACCCTAACCCTAACCCTAACCCTAATCTTGGATTGTTCTTGCGGTGTTCATTCACCCTAACCCTAACCCTAACCCTAACCCTAACCCTAACCCTAACCCTAACCCTAACCCTAACCCTAACCCTATTCTTGGATTGTTCTTGTAGTGTTCATTCATCCTAACCCTAACCCTAACCCTAACCCTAACCCTAACCCTAACCCTAACCCTAACCCTAACCCTAATCTTGGATTGTTCTTGCGGTGTTCATTCATCCTAACCCTAACCCTAACCCTAACCCTAACCCTAACCCTAACCCTAACCCTAACCCTAACCCTAACCCTAACCCTTACCCTAACCCTAACCCTAATCTTGGATTGTTCTTGTAGTGTTCATTCATCCTAACCCTAACCCTAACCCTAACCCTAACCCTAACCCTAACCCTAATCTTGGATTGTTCTTGCGGTGTTCATTCATCCTAACCCTAACCCTAACCCTAACCCTAACCCTAACCCTAACCCTAACCCTAACCCTAACCCTAACCCTAACCCTATTCTTGGATTGTTCTTGCGGTGTTCATTCACCCTAACCCTAACCCTAACCCTAACCCTATTCTTGGATTGTTCTTGCGGTGTTCATTCACCCTAACCCTAACCCTAACCCTAACCCTAACCCTAACCCTAACCCTAACCCTAACCCTAATCTTGGATTGTTCTTGCGGTGTTCATTCATCCTAACCCTAACCCTAACCCTAACCCTAACCCTAACCCTAACCCTAACCCTAATCTTGGATTGTTCTTGTAGTGTTCATTCATACTAACCCTAACCCTAACCCTAACCCTAACCCTAACCCTAACCCTAACCCTAACCCTAACCCTAACCCTAACCATAACCCTAACCCTAACCGTAATCTTGGATTGTTCTTGCGGTGTTCATTCATCCTAACCCTAACCCTAACCCTAACCCTAACCCTAACCCTAACCCTAACCCTAACCCTAACCCTAATCTTGGATTGTTCTTGCGGTGTTCATTCACCCTAACCCTAACCCTAACCCTAACCCTAACCCTAACCCTAACCCTAACCTTGGATTGTTCTTGTAGTGTTCATTCATCCTAACCCTAACCCTAACCCTAACCCTAACCCTAACCCTAACCCTAATCTTGGATTGTTCTTGCGGTGTTCATTCATCCTAACCCTAACCCTAACCCTAACCCTAACCCTAACCCTATTCTTGGATTGTTCTTGTAGTGTTCATTCATCCTAACCCTAACACTAACCCTAACCCTAACCCTAACCCTAACCCTAACCCTAACCTTAACCCTAACCCTAACCCTAACCCTAACCCTAACCCTAATCTTGGATTGTTCTTGCGATGTTCATTCATCCTAACCCTAACCCTAACCCTAACCCTAACCCTAACCCTAACCCTAACCCTAACCCTAACCCTAACCCTTACCCTAACCCTAACCCTAACCCTATTCTTGGATTGTTCTTGCGGTGTTCATTCACCCTAACCCTAACCCTAACCCTAACCCTAACCCTATTCTTGGATTGTTCTTGGGGTGTTCATTCACCCTAACCCTAACCCTAACCCTAACCCTAACCCTAACCCTAACCCTAACCCTAACCCTAACCCTAACCCTAACCCTAACCCTAACCCTAACCCTAACCCTAATCTTGGATTGTTCTTGCGGTGTTCATTCATCCTAACCCTAACCCTAACCCTAACCCTAACCCTAACCCTAACCCTAACCCTAACCCTAACCCTAATCTTGGATTGTTCTTGTGGTGTTCATTCATCCTAACCCTAACCCTAAGCCTAAGCCTAAGCCTAAGCCTAAGCCTAAGCCTAACCCTAACCCTAACCCTAACCCTAACCCTAACCCTAACCCTAACCCTAACCCTAACCCTAACCATAACCATAACCCTAATCTTGGATTGTTCTTGCGGTGTTCATTCATCCTAAACCTAACCCTAACCCTAACCCTAACCCTAACCCTAACCCTAACCCTAACCCTAACCCTAACCCTAACCCTAACCCTAACCCTTATCTTGGATTGTTCTTGCGGTGTTCATTCATCCTAACCCTAACCCTAACCCTAACCCTAACCCTAACCCCAACCCTAACCCTAACCCTAACCCTAACCCTAACCCTAACCCTAACCCTAACCCTAACCCTTATCTTGGATTGTTCTTGCGGTGTTCATTCATCCTAACCCTAACCCTAACCCTAACCCTAACCCTAACCCTAACCCTAACCCTAACCCTAACCCTAACCCTATTCTTGGATTGTTCTTGTAGTGTTCATTCATCCTAACCCTAACCCTAACCCTAACCCTAACCCTAACCCTAACCCTAACCCTAACCTTAACCCTAACCCTAACCCTAACCCTAACCCTAATCTTGGATTGTTCTTGCGGTGTTCATTCATCCTAACCCTAACCCTAACCCTAACCCTAACCCTATTCTTGGATTGTTCTTGCGGAGTTCATTCACCCTAACCCTAACCCTAACCCTAACCCTAACCCTATTCTTGGATTGTTCTTGCGGTGTTCATTCACCCTAACCCTAACCCTAACCCTAACCCTAACCCTAACCCTAACCCTAACCCTAACCCTAACCCTAACCCTAATCTTGGATTGTTCTTGCGGTGTTCATTCATCCTAACCCTAACCCTAACCCTAACCCTAACCCTAACCCTAACCCTAACCCTAACCCTAACCCTAACCCTAACCCTAATCTTGGATTGTTCTTGTAGTGTTCATTCATCCTAACCCTAACCCTAACCCTAACCCTAAGCCTAAGCCTAAGCCTAACCCTAACCCTAACCCTAACCCTAACCCTAACCCTAACCCTAACCCTAACCCTAATCTTGGATTGTTCTTGCGGTGTTCATTCATCCTAAACCTAACCCTAACCCTAACCCTAACCCTAACCCTAACCCTAACCCTAACCCTAACCCTAACCCTAACCCTAACCCTAACCCTTATCTTGGATTGTTCTTGCGGTGTTCATTCATCCTAACCCTAACCCTAACCCTAACCCTAACCCTAACCCTAACCCCAACCCTAACCCTAACCCTAACCCTAACCCTAACCCTAACCCTAACCCTTATCTTGGATTGTTCTTGCGGTGTTCATTCATCCTAACCCTAACCCTAACCCTAACCCTAACCCTAACCCTTATTTTGGATTGTTCTTGCGGTGTTCATTCATCCTAACCCTAACCCTAACCCTAACCCTAACCCTAACCCTATTCTTGGATTGTTCTTGCGGTGTTCATTCACCCTAACCCTAACCCTAACCCTTTCCCTAACCCTAACCCTAACCCTAACCCTAACCCTAACCCTAACCCTAATCCTAACCCTAACCCTAACCCTAACCCTAACCCTAACCCTAACCCTAACCCTAACCCTATTCTTGGATTGTTCTTGCGGTGTTCATTCACCCTAACCCTAACCCTAACCCTAACCCTAACCCTAACCCTAACCGTAATCTCGGATTGTTCTTGCGGTGTTCATTCATCCTAACCCTAACCCTAACCCTAACCCTAACCCTAACCCTAATCCTAATCCTAACCCTAACCTTAATCTTGGATTGTTCTTGCGGTGTTCATTCACCCTAACCCTAACCCTAACCCTAACGCTAACGCTAACCCTAACCCTAACCCTAACCCTAATC
>NW_028113029.1:97500-105000 GCF_964234715.1 Podarcis melisellensis | reverse complement strand
CGGTGTTCATTCACTCTAACCCTAACCCTAACCCTAACCCTAACCCTAACCCTAACCCTAACCCTAACCCTAACCCTAACCCTAACCCTAACCCTAACCCTAACCCTAACCCTAACCCTAACCCTATTCTTGGATTGTTCTTGCGGTGTTCATTCACCCTAACCCTTACCCTAACCCTAACCCTAACCCTAACCCTAACCCTAACCCTAACTCTAACCCTAACCCTAACCCTAACCCTAACCCTAACCCTAACCCTAACCCTAACCCTAACCCTTATCTTGGATTGTTCTTGTAGTGTTCATTCATCCTAACCCTAACCCTAACCCTAACCCTAATCTTGGATTGTTCTTGCGGTGTTCATTCATCCTAAACCTAACCCTAACCCTAACCCTAACCCTAACCCTAACCCTAACCCCAACCCTAACCCTAACCCTAACCCTAATCTTGGATTGTTCTTGCGGTGTTCATTCACCCTAACCCTAACCCTAACCCTAACCCTAACCCTATACCTAAACCTAACCCTAACCCTAACCCTAACCCTAATCCTAACCCTAACCCTAACCCTAACCCTATTCTTGGATTGTTCTTGCGGTGTTCATTCACCCTAACCCTAACCCTAACCCTAACCCTAACCGTAACCCTAACCCTAACCCTAACCCTAATCTTGGATTGTTCTTGTGGTGTTCATTCATCCTAACCCTAACCCTAACCCTAACCCTAACCCTAACCCTAACCCTAACCCTAACCCTAACCCTAATCTTGGATTGTTCTTGCGGTGTTCATTCACCCTAACCCTAACCCTAACCCTAACCCTAACCCTAACCCTAACCCTAACCCTAACCCTAATCTTGGATTGTTCTTGCGGTGTTCATTCATCCTAACCCTAACCCTAACCCTAACCCTTACCCTAACCCTAACCCTAACCCTAACCCTAACCCTAACCCGAACCCTAACCCTATTCTTGGATTGTTCTTGCGGTGTTCATTCACCCTAACCCTAACCCTAACCCTAACCCTAACCCTATTCTTGGATTGTTCTTGCGGTGTTCATTCACCCTAACCCTAACCCTAACCCTAACCCTAACCCTAACCCTAACCCTAACCCTAACCCTAACCCTAACCCTAATCTTGGATTGTTCTTGCGGTGTTCATTCATCCTAACCCTAACCCTAACCCTAACCCTAACCCTAACCCTAACCCTAACCCTAATCTTGGATTTTTCTTGTAGTGTTCATTCATCCTAACCCTAACCCTAACCCTAAGCCTAACCCTAACCCTAACCCTAACCCTAACCCTAACCCTAACCCTAACCCTAACCCTAACCCTAACCCTAACCCTAACCCTAACCCTAACCCTAATCTTGGATTGTTCTTGCGGTGTTCATTCATCCTAACCCTAACCCTAACCCTAACCCTAACCCTAACCCTAACCCTAACCCTAACCCTAACCCTAACCCTTATCTTGGATTGTTCTTGCGGTGTTCATTCATCCTAACCCTAACCCTAACCCTAACCCTAACCCTAACCCTAACCCTAACCCTAACCCTAACCCGAACCCTAACCCTAACCCTAACCCTAACCCTAACCCTAACCCTTATCTTGGATTGTTCTTGAGGTGTTCATTCATCCTAACCCTAACCCTAACCCTAACCCTAACCCTAACCCTAACCCTCACCCTATTCTTGGATTGTTCTTGTGGTGTTCATTCATCCTAACCCTAACCCTAACCCTAACCCTAACCCTAACCCTAACCCTAACCCTAACCCTAACCCTATTCTTGGATTGTTCTTGCGGTGTTCATTCACCCTAACCCTAACCCTAACCCTTACCCTTACCCTAACCCTAACCCTAACCCTAACCCTAATCCTAACCCTAACCCTAACCCTAACCCTAACCCTAACCCTATTCTTGGATTGTTCTTGCGGTGTTCATTCACCCTAACCCTAACCCTAACCCTAACCCTAACCCTAACCGTAATCTTGGATTGTTCTTGCGGTGTTCATTCATCCTAACCCTAACCCTAACCCTAACCCTAACCCTAACCCTAATCCTAATCCTAACCCTAACCTTAATCTTGGATTGTTCTTGCGGTGTTCATTCACCCTAACCCTAACCCTAACCCTAACCCTAACCCTAACCCTAACCCTAACCCTAACCCTAACCCTAATCTTGGATTGTTCTTGTAGTGTTCATTCATCCTAACCCTAACCCTAACCCTAATCTTGGATTGTTCTTGCGGTGTTCATTCATCCTAAACCTAACCCTAACCCTAACCCTAACCCTAACCCTAACTCTAACCCTAACCCTAACCCTAACCCTAACCCTAACCCTAACCCTAACCCTAACCCTATTCTTGGATTGTTCTTCCGGTGTTCATTCACTCTAACCCTAACCCTAACCCTAACCCTAACCCTAACCCTAACCCTAACCCTAACCCTAACCCTAACCCTAACCCTAACCCTAACCCTAACCCTATTCTTGGATTGTTCTTGCGGTGTTCATTCACCCTAACCCTTACCCTAACCCTAACTCTAACCCTAACCCTAACCCTAACCCTAACTCTAACCCTAACCCTAACCCTAACCCTAACCCTAACCCTAACCCTAACCCTAACCCTAACCCTAACCCTAACCCTAACCCTTATCTTGGATTGTTCTTGTAGTGTTCATTCATCCTAACCCTAACCCTAACCCTAACCCTAATCTTGGATTGTTCTTGCGGTGTTCATAAATCCTAAACCTAACCCTAACCCTAACCCTAACCCTAACCCTAACCCTAACCCTAACCCTAATCCTAAACCTAACCCTAACCCTAACCCTAACCCTAACCCTAACCCTAACACTAACACTAACACTAACCCTTATCTTGGATTGTTCTTGCGGTGTTCATTCATCCTAACCCTAACCCTAACCCTAACCCTAACCCTAAGCCTAACCCTTACCCTAACCCTAACCCTAACCCTAACCCTAACCCTAACCCTAACCCTAACCCTAACCCTAATCCTAACCCTAACCCTAACCCTAACCCTAACCCTAACCCTATTCTTGGATTGTTCTTGCGGTGTTCATTCACCCTAACCCTAACCCTAACCCTAACCCTAACCCTAACCCTAACCCTAACCCTAACCCTAACCCTAACCCTAACCCTAATCTTGGATTGTTCTTGCGGTGTTCATTCACCCTAACCCTAACCCTAACCCTAACCCTAACCCTAACCCTAACCCTAACCCTAACCCTAACCTTGGATTGTTCTTGTAGTGTTCATTCATCCTAACCCTAACCCTAACCCTAACCCTAACCCTAACCCTAACCCTAACCCTAATCTTGGATTGTTCTTGCGGTGTTCATTCATCCTAACCCTAACCCTAACCCTAACCCTAACCCTAACCCTAACCCTAACCCTAACCCTTACCCTAACCCTAACCCTAATCTTGGATTGTTCTTGTAGTGTTCATTCATCCTAACCCTAACCCTAACCCTAACCCTAACCCTAACCCTAACCCTAACCCTAATCTTGGATTGTTCTTGCGGTGTTCATTCATCCTAACCCTAACCCTAACCCTAACCCTAACCCTAACCCTAACCCTAACCCTAACCCTAACCCTATTCTTGGATTGTTCTTGCGGTGTTCATTCACCCTAACCCTAACCCTAACCCTAACCCTATTCTTGGATTGTTCTTGCGGTGTTCATTCACCCTAACCCTAACCCTAACCCTAACCCTAACCCTAACCCTAACCCTAATCTTGGATTGTTCTTGCGGTGTTCATTCATCCTAACCCTAACCCTAACCCTAACCCTAACCCTAACCCTAACCCTAACCCTAATCTTGGATTGTTCTTGTAGTGTTCATTCATACTAACCCTAACCCTAACCCTAACCCTAACCCTAACCCTAACCCTAACCCTAACCCTAACCCTAACCCTAACCCTAACCCTAACCATAACCCTAACCCTAACCGTAATCTTGGATTGTTCTTGCGGTGTTCATTCATCCTAACCCTAACCCTAACCCTAACCCTAACCCTAACCCTAACCCTAACCCTAACCCTAACCCTAATCTTGGATTGTTCTTGCGGTGTTCATTCACCCTAACCCTAACCCTAACCCTAACCCTAACCCTAACCCTAACCCTAACCCTAACCCTAACCTTGGATTGTTCTTGTAGTGTTCATTCATCCTAACCCTAACCCTAACCCTAACCCTAACCCTAACCCTAACCCTAACCCTAACCCTAACCCTAACCCTAACCCTAATCTTGGATTGTTCTTGCGGTGTTCATTCATCCTAACCCTAACCCTAACCCTAACCCTAACCCTAACCCTAACCCTATTCTTGGATTGTTCTTGTAGTGTTCATTCATCCTAACCCTAACACTAACCCTAACCCTAACCCTAACCCTAACCCTAACCCTAACCCTAACCCTAACCCTAACCCTAACCCTATTCTTGGATTGTTCTTGCGGTGTTCATTCACCCTAACCCTAACCCTAACCCTAACCCTAACCCTAACCCTAACCCTAACCCTAACCCTAACCCTAACCCTAATCTTGGATTGTTCTTGCGGTGTTCATTCATCCTAACCCTAACCCTAACCCTAACCCTAACCCTAACCCTAACCCTAACCCTAACCCTAACCCTAATCTTGGATTGTTCTTGTGGTGTTCATTCATCCTAAGCCTAAGCCTAAGCCTAACCCTAACCCTAACCCTAACCCTAACCCTAACCCTAACCCTAACCCTAACCCTAACCATAACCATAACCCTAATCTTGGATTGTTCTTGCGGTGTTCATTCATCCTAAACCTAACCCTAACCCTAACCCTAACCCTAACCCTAACCCTAACCCTTATCTTGGATTGTTCTTGCGGTGTTCATTCATCCTAACCCTAACCCTAACCCTAACCCTAACCCTAACCCCAACCCTAACCCTAACCCTAACCCTAACCCTAACCCTAACCCTAACCCTTATCTTGGATTGTTCTTGCGGTGTTCATTCATCCTAACCCCAACCCTAACCCTAACCCTAACCCTAACCCTAACCCTAACCCTAACCCTAACCCTAACCCTAACCCTAACCCTAACCCTAACCCTAACCCTAACCCTATTCTTGGATTGTTCTTGTAGTGTTCATTCATCCTAACCCTAACCCTAACCCTAACCCTAACCCTAACCCTAACCCTAACCCTAACCCTAACCCTAACCTTAACCCTAACCCTAACCCTAACCCTAACCCTAACCCTAATCTTGGATTGTTCTTGCGGTGTTCATTCATCCTAACCCTAACCCTAACCCTAACCCTAACCCTATTCTTGGATTGTTCTTGCGGTGTTCATTCACCCTAACCCTAACCCTAACCCTAACCCTAACCCTATTCTTGGATTGTTCTTGCGGTGTTCATTCACCCTAACCCTAACCCTAACCCTAACCCTAACCCTAACCCTAACCCTAACCCTAACCCTAACCCTAACCCTAATCTTGGATTGTTCTTGCGGTGTTCATTCATCCTAACCCTAACCCTAACCCTAACCCTAACCCTAACCCTAACCCTAACCCTAACCCTAACCCTAACCCTAACCCTAACCCTAACCCTAACCCTAACCCTAACCCTAACCCTAATCTTGGATTGTTCTTGTAGTGTTCATTCATCCTAACCCTAACCCTAACCCTAACCCTAAGCCTAAGCCTAAGCCTAACCCTAACCCTAACCCTAACCCTAACCCTAACCCTAACCCTAACCCTAACCCTAACCCTAACCCTAATCTTGGATTGTTCTTGCGGTGTTCATTCATCCTAAACCTAACCCTAACCCTAACCCTAACCCTAACCCTAACCCTAACCCTAACCCTAACCCTAACCCTTATCTTGGATTGTTCTTGCGGTGTTCATTCATCCTAACCCTAACCCTAACCCTAACCCTAACCCTAACCCCAACCCTAACCCTAACCCTAACCCTAACCCTAACCCTAACCCTAACCCTTATCTTGGATTGTTCTTGCGGTGTTCATTCATCCTAACCCTAACCCTAACCCTAACCCTAACCCTAACCCTTATTTTGGATTGTTCTTGCGGTGTTCATTCATCCTAACCCTAACCCTAACCCTAACCCTAACCCTAACCCTAACCCTATTCTTGGATTGTTCTTGCGGTGTTCATTCACCCTAACCCTAACCCTAACCCTTTCCCTAACCCTAACCCTAACCCTAACCCTAACCCTAACCCTAATCCTAACCCTAACCCTAACCCTAACCCTAACCCTAACCCTAACCCTATTCTTGGATTGTTCTTGCGGTGTTCATTCACCCTAACCCTAACCCTAACCCTAACCCTAACCCTAACCCTAACCCTAACCCTAACCCTAACCGTAATCTCGGATTGTTCTTGCGGTGTTCATTCATCCTAACCCTAACCCTAACCCTAACCCTAACCCTAATCCTAATCCTAATCCTAACCCTAACCTTAATCTTGGATTGTTCTTGCGGTGTTCATTCACCCTAACCCTAACCCTAACCCTAACCCTAACGCTAACCCTAACCCTAACCCTAACCCTAACCCTAACCCTAACCCTAATCTTGGATTGTTCTTGCGGTGTTCATTCACCCTAACCCTTACCCTAACCCTAACCCTAACCCTAACCCTAACCCTAACCCTAACCCTAACCCTAACCCTAACTCTAACCCTAACCCTAACCCTAACCCTAACCCTAACCCTAACCCTAACCCTAACCCTAACCCTTATCTTGGATTGTTCTTGCGGTGTTCATTCATCCTAACCCTAACCCTAACCCTAACCCTAACCCTAACCCTAACCCTAACCCTAACCCTAACCCTTATTTTGGCTTGTTCTTGCGGTGTTCATTCATCCTAACCCTAACCCTAACCCTAACCCTAACCCTAACCCTAACCCTAACCCTAACCCTAACCCTAACCCTAACCCTAACCCTAACCCTAACCCTATTCTTGGATTGTTCTTGCGGTGTTCATTCACCCTAACCCTAACCCTAACCCTAACCCTAACCCTAACCCTAACCCTAACCCTAACCCTAACCCTAACCCTAACCCTATTCTTGGATTGTTCTTGCGGTGTTCATTCACCCTAACCCTAACCCTAACCTTAACCCTAACCCTAACCCTAACCCTAACCCTAACCCTAACCCTAACCCTAACCCTAACCCTAACCCTAACCCTAACCCTAACCCTAACCCTAACCCTAACCCTAACCCTATTCTTGGATTGTTCTTGCGGTGTTCATTCACCCTAACCCTAACCCTAACCCTAACCCTAACCCTAACCCTATTCTTGGATTGTTCTTGCGGTGTTCATTCACCCTAACCCTAACCCTAACCCTAACCCTAACCCTAACCCTAACCCTAACCCTAACCCTAATCTTGGATTGTTCTTGCGGTGTTCATTCATCCTAACCCTAACCCTAACCCTAACCCTAACCCTAACCCTAACCCTAACCCTAACCCTAACCCTAATCTTGGATTGTTCTTGTAGTGTTCATT
>NW_028113029.1:87500-92500 GCF_964234715.1 Podarcis melisellensis | reverse complement strand
CATAACCCTAATCTTGGATTGTTCTTGCGGTGTTCATTCATCCTAAACCTAACCCTAACCCTAACCCTAACCCTAACCCTAACCCTAACCCTAACCCTAACCCTAACCCTAACCCTAACCCTAACCCTAACCCTAACACTTATCTTGGATTGTTCTTGCGGTGTTCATTCATCCTAACCCTAACCCTAACCCTAACCCTAACCCTAACCCTAACCCCAACCCTAACCCTAACCCTAACCCTAACCCTAACCCTAACCCTAACCCTAACCCTAACCCTAACCCTTATCTTGGATTGTTCTTGCGGTGTTCATTCATCCTAACCCTAACCCTAACCCTAACCCTAACCCTAACCCTAACCCTATTCTTGGATTGTTCTTGTAGTGTTCATTCATCCTAACCCTAACCCTAACCCTAACCCTAACCCTAACCCTAACCCTAACCCTTATCTTGGATTGTTCTTGAGGTGTTCATTCATCCTAACCCTAACCCTAACCCTAACCCTAACCCTAACCCCAACCCTAACCCTAACCCTAACCCTAACCCTAACCCTAACCCTAACCCTAACCCTAACCCTAACCCTAACCCTAACCCTTATCTTGGATTGTTCTTGCGGTGTTCATTCCTCCTAACCCTAACCCTAACCCTAACCCTAACCCTAACCCTAACCCTAACCCTATTCTTGGATTGTTCTTGTAGTGTTCATTCATCCTAACCCTAACCCTAACCCTAACCCTAACCCTAACCCTAACCCTAACCCTAACCCTAACCCTAACCCTAACCCTAACCCTAACCTTAACCCTAACCCTAACCCTAACCCTAACCCTAACCCTAATCTTGGATTGTTCTTGCGGTGTTCATTCATCCTAACCCTAACCCTAACCCTAACCCTAACCCTAACCCTAACCCTAACCCTAACCCTAACCCTAACCCTAACCCTAACCCTAACCCTATTCTTGGATTGTTCTTGCGGTGTTCATTCACCCTAACCCTAACCCTGACCCTAACCCTAACCCTATTCTTGGATTGTTCTTGCGGTGTTCATTCACCCTAACCCTAACCCTAACCCTAACCCTAACCCTAACCCTAACCCTAACCCTAACCCTAACCCTAACCCTAACCCTAATCTTGGATTGTTCTTGCGGTGTTCATTCATCCTAACCCTAACCCTAACCCTAACCCTAACCCTAACCCTAACCCTAACCCTAACCCTAACCCTAACCCTAACCCTAACCCTAATCTTGGATTGTTCTTGCGGTGTTCATTCACCCTAACCCTAACCCTAACCCTAACCCTAACCCTATTCTTGGATTGTTCTTGTAGTGTTCATTCATCCTAACCCTAACCCTAACCCTAACCCTAACCCTAACCCTAACCCTAACCCTAACCCTAACCCTAACCCTAACCCTAACCCTAACCCTAATCTTGGATTGTTCTTGCGGTGTTCATTCATCCTAACCCTAACCCTAACCCTAACCCTAACCCTAACCCTATTCTTGGATTGTTCTTGTAGTGTTCATTCATCCTAACCCTAACCCTAACCCTAACCCTAACCCTAACCCTAACCCTAACCCTAACCCTAACCCTAACCCTAACCCTAACCCTAACCCTAACCCTAATCTTGGATTGTTCTTGCGGTGTTCATTCATCCTAACCCTAACCCTAACCCTAACCCTAACCCTAATCTTGGATTGTTCTTGCGGTGTTCATTCATCCTAACCCTAACCCTAACCCTAACCCTAACCCTAACCCTAACCCTAACCCTAACCCTAACCCTAACCCTATCCCTAACCCTAACCCTAACCCTAACCCTAACCCTAACCCTAACCCTAATCTTGGATTGTTCTTGTAGTGTTCATTCATCCTAACCCTAACCCTAAGCCTAAGCCTAACCCTAAGCCTAAGCCTAACCCTAACCCTAACCCTAACCCTAACCCTAACCCTAACCCTAACCCTAACCCTAACCCTAACCATAACCCTAATCTTGGATTGTTCTTGCGGTGTTCATTCATCCTAACCCTAACCCTAACCCTAACCCTAACCCTAACCCTAACCCTAACCCTAACCCTAACCCTAACCCTAACCCTTATCTTGGATTGTTCTTGCGGTGTTCATTCATCCTAACCCTAACCCTAACCCTAACCCTAACCCTAACCCCAACCCTAACCCTAACCCTAACCCTAACCCTAACCCTAACCCTAACCCTAACCCTAACCCTAACCCTAACCCTTATCTTGGATTGTTCTTGCGGTGTTCATTCATCCTAACCCTAACCCTAACCCTAACCCTAACCCTAACCCTAACCCTAACCCTATTCTTGGATTGTTCTTGTAGTGTTCATTCATCCTAACCCTAACCCTAACCCTAACCCTAACCCTAACCCTAACCCTAACCCTAACCCTTATCTTGGATTGTTCTTGAGGTGTTCATTCATCCTAACCCTAACCCTAACCCTAACCCTAACCCTAACCCCAACCCTAACCCTAACCCTAACCCTAACCCTAACCCTAACCCTAACCCTAACCCTTATCTTGGATTGTTCTTGCGGTGTTCATTCCTCCTAACCCTAACCCTAACCCTAACCCTAACCCTAACCCTAACCCTAACCCTAACCCTAACCCTATTCTTGGATTGTTCTTGTAGTGTTCATTCATCCTAACCCTAACCCTAACCCTAACCCTAACCCTAACCCTAACCCTAACCCTAACCCTAACCCTAACCCTAACCTTAACCCTAACCCTAACCCTAACCCTAACCCTAATCTTGGATTGTTCTTGCGGTGTTCATTCATCCTAACCCTAACCCTAACCCTAACCCTAACCCTAACCCTAACCCTAACCCTAACCCTAACCCTATTCTTGGATTGTTCTTGCGGTGTTCATTCACCCTAACCCTAACCCTAACCCTAACCCTATTCTTGGATTGTTCTTGCGGTGTTCATTCACCCTAACCCTAACCCTAACCCTAACCCTAACCCTAACCCTAACCCTAATCTTGGATTGTTCTTGCGGTGTTCATTCATCCTAACCCTAACCCTAACCCTAACCCTAACCCTAACCCTAACCCTAACCCTAACCCTAACCCTAACCCTAACCCTAACCCTAATCTTGGATTGTTCTTGTAGTGTTCATTCATCCTAACCCTAACCCTAACCCTAACCCTAAGCCTAACCCTAACCCTAACCCTAACCCTAACCCTAACCCTAACCCTAACCCTAACCCTAACCCTAACCCTAACCCTAACCCTAATCTTGGATTGTTCTTGCGGTGTTCATTCATCCTAAACCTAACCCTAACCCTAACCCTAACCCTAACCCTAACCCTAACCCTAACCCTAACCCTAACCCTAACCCTAACCCTAACCCTAACCCTTATCTTGGATTGTTCTTGCGGTGTTCATTCATCCTAACCCTAACCCTAACCCTAACCCTAACCCTAACCCCAACCCTAACCCTAACCCTAACCCTAACCCTAACCCTAACCCTAACCCTAACCCTAACCCTAACCCTTATCTTGGATTGTTCTTGCGGTGTTCATTCATCCTAACCCTAACCCTAACCCTAACCCTAACCCTAACCCTAACCCTAACCCTATTCTTGGATTGTTCTTGTGGTGTTCATTCATCCTAACCCTAACCCTAACCCTAACCCTAACCCTAACCCTAACCCTAACCCTAACCCTAACCCTAACCCTATTCTTGGATTGTTCTTGCGGTGTTCATTCACCCTAACCCTAACCCTAACCCTTTCCCTAACCCTAACCCTAACCCTAACCCTAACCCTAACCCTAACCCTAACCCTAACCCTAATCCTAACCCTAACCCTAACCCTAACCCTAACCCTAACCCTAACCCTATTCTTGGATTGTTCTTGCGGTGTTCATTCACCCTAACCCTAACCCTAACCCTAACCCTAACCCTAACCGTAATCTGGGATTGTTCTTGCGGTGTTCATTCATCCTAACCCTAACCCTAACCCTAACCCTAACCCTAACCCTAATCCTAATCCTAACCCTAACCTTAATCTTGGATTGTTCTTGCGGTGTTCATTCACCCTAACCCTAACCCTAACCCTAACCCTAACCCTAACCCTAACCCTAACCCTAACCCTAACCCTAACCCTAAACCTAACCCTAATCTTGGATTGTTCTTGTGGTGTTCATTCATCCTAAACCTAACCCTAACTCTAACCCTCACCCTAACCCTAACCCTAACCCTAACCCTAACCCTAACCCTAACCCTAACCCTAACCCTAACCCTATTCTTGGATTGTTCTTCCGGTGTTCATTCACTCTAACCCTAACCCTAACCCTAACCCTAACCCTAACCCTAACCCTAACCCTAACACTAACCCTAACCCTAACCCTAACCCTAACCCTAACCCTATTCTTGGATTGTTCTTGCGGTGTTCATTCACCCTAACCCTTACCCTAACCCTAACCCTAACCCTAACCCTAACCCTAACCCTAACCCTAACCCTAACCCTAACTCTAACCCTAACCCTAACCCTAACCCTAACCCTAACCCTAACCCTAACCCTAACCCTTATCTTGGATTGTTCTTGCGGTGTTCATTCATCCTAACCCTAACCATAACCCTAACCATAACCCTAACCCTAACCCTAACCCTAACCCTAACCCTAACCCTAACCCTAACCCTAACCCTTATTTTGGATTGTTCTTGCGGTGTTCATTCATCCTAACCCTAACCCTAACCCTAACCCTAACCCTAACCCTAACCCTAACCCTAACCCTAACCCTAACCCTAACCCTAACCCTAACCCTAACCCTATTCTTGGATTGTTCTTGCGGTGTTCATTCACCCTAACCCTAACCCTAACCCTAACCCTAACCCTAACCCTAACCCTAACCCTAACCCTAATCCTAACCCTAACCCTAACCCTAACCCTAACCCTAACCCTAACCCTATTCTTGGATTGTTCTTGCGGTGTTCATTCACCCTAACCCTAACCCTAACCTTAACCCTAACCCTAACCCTAACCCTAA
>NW_028113029.1:25000-27500 GCF_964234715.1 Podarcis melisellensis | reverse complement strand
CTAACCCTAACCCTAACCCTAACCCTAACCCTAACCCTAACCCTAACCCTAACCCTAACACTAACACTAACACTAACACTAACACTAACACTAACACTAACCCTTATCTTGGATTGTTCTTGCGGTGTTCATTCATCCTAACCCTAACCCTAACCCTAACCCTAACCCTAACCCTAACCCTAACCCTAACCCTAACCCTAACCCTAATCTTGGATTGTTCTTGCGGTGTTCATTCATCCTAACCCTAACCCTAACCCTAACCCTAACCCTAACCCCAACCCCAACCCCAAATCTAACCCTAACCCTAACCCTAATCTTGGATTGTTCTTGTGGTGTTCATTCATCCTAACCTTAACCCTAACCCTAACCCTAACCCTAACCCTAACCCTAACCCTAACCCTAACCCTAACCCTAACCCTAACCCTAACCCTAACCCTAACCCTTATCTTGGATTGTTCTTGCGGTGTTCATTCATCCTAACCCTAACCCTAACCCTAACCCTAACCCTAACCCTAACCCTAACCCTAACCCTAACCCTAACCCTAACCCCAACCCTAACCCTAACCCTAACCCTAACCCTAACCCTAACCCTAACCCTAACCCTAACCCTAACCCTAATCTTGGATTGTTCTTGCGGTGTTCATTCATCCTAACCCTAACCAAAACCCTAACCCTAACCCTAACCCTAACCCTAACCCTAACCCTAACCCTAACCCTAACCCTAACCCTATTCTTGGATTGTTCTTGCGGTGTTCATTCACCCTAACCCTAACCCTAACCCTAACCCTAAGCCTAACCCTAACCCTAACCCTAACCCTAACCCTAACCCTAACACTAACACTAACCCTTATCTTGGATTGTTCTTGCGGTGTTCATTCATCCTAACCCTAACCCTAACCCTAACCCTAACCCTAACCCTAACCCTAACCCTAACCCTAACCCTAACCCTAACCCTAACCCTAACCCTAACCCTAACCCCAACCCTAACCCCAACCCTAACCCTAACCCTAACCCTAATCTTGGATTGTTCTTGTGGTGTTCATTCATCCTAACCTTAACCCTAACCCTAACCCTAACCCTAACCCTAACCCTAACCCTAACCCTAACCCTAACCCTAACCCTAACCCTAACCCTAATCTTGGATTGTTCTTGCGGTGTGCATTCATCCTAAACCTAACCCTAACCCTAACCCTAACCCTAACCCTAAGCCTAACCCTAATCCTAACCCTAACCCTAACACTAACACTAACACTAACACTAACACTAACACTAACCCTTATCTTGGAATGTTCTTGCGGTGTTCATTCATCCTAACACTAACCCTAACCCTAACCCTAACCCTAACCCTAACCCTAACCCTAACCCTAACCCTAACCCTAACCCTACTCTTGGATTGTTCTTGCGGTGTTCATTCATCCTAACCCTAACCCTAACCCTAACCCTAACCCTAACCCTAACCCTAACCCTAACCCTATTCTTGGATTGTTCTTGCGGTGTTCATTCACCCTAACCCTAACCCTAACCCTAACCCTAACCCTAACCCTAACCCTAACCCTAACCACAACCCTAACCCTAACCCTAACCCTAACCCTAACCCTAACCCTAACCCTAACCCTATTCTTGGATTGTTCTTCCGGTGTTCATTCACTCTAACCCTAACCCTAACCCTAACCCTAACCCTAACCCTAACCCTAACCCTATTCTTGGATTGTTCTTGCGGTGTTCATTCACCCTAACCCTAACCCTAACCCTAACCCAACCCTAACCCTAACCCTAACCCTAACCCTAACCCTAACCCTATCCCTATTCTTGGATTGTTCTTGCGGTGTTCATTCACCCTAACCCTAACCCTAACCATAACCCTAACCCTAACCCTAACCCTAACCCTAACCCTAACCCTAACCCTAACCCTAACCCTAACCCTAACCCTAACCCTAATCTTGGATTGTTCTTGTAGTGTTCATTCATCCTTACCCTAACCCTAACCCTAACCCTAATCTTGGATTGTTCTTGCGGTGTTCATTCATCCTAAACCTAACCCTAACCCTAACCCTAACCCTAACCCTAACCCTAACCCTAACCCTAACCCTAACCCTAACCCTAACCCTAACCCCAACCCTAACCCTAACCCTAACCCTAACCCTAACCCTAACCCTAACCCTAACCCTAATCTTGGATTGTTCTTGCGGTGTTCATTCATCCTAACCCTAACCCTAACCCTAACCCTAACCCTAACCCTAACCCTAACCCTAACCCTAACCCTATTCTTGGATTGTTCTTGCGGTGTTCATTCACCCGAACCCTAACCCTAACCCTAACCCTAACCCTAACCCTAACCCTAACCCTAATCTTGGATTGTTCTTGCGGTGTTCATTCATCCTAACCCTAACCCTAACCCTAACCCTAACCCTAACCCTAACCCTAACCCTAACCCTAACCCTAACCCTAACCCTAATCTTGGATTGTTCTTGCGGTGTTCATTCACCCTAACCCTAACCCT
>NW_028113030.1:170000-172926 GCF_964234715.1 Podarcis melisellensis | reverse complement strand
GTAGTTCCGCTCCGTCTTGCTGAGCTTCCGGGAGTAGAAGGCACCCGGCCTCCAATTGCCTTGCGGATCCTCCTGCAGAAGGACGGCTCCAACCGCTCTGTCTGACGCGTCGGTTTCCAACCGCATGGGCCTGCCGGGATTCACGTGCAGCAACTGCTCCTCGGAGGCGAAGAGGCTTTTAAGCTTCCGAAAAGAGCGCTCTGCCTGTTCCGTCCAAGCGAACTTCTTCTTCTTGGAACTGAGGGTGTCCGTGATTGCTGCCGTCTCATTTGCAAAACCTTTGATGAATTTGCAATAAAAATTGGCAAATCCGATGAATCTCTGGACCTCCTTCCGATTGCGTGGGCTCTTCCAGTCCAACACCGCTTGGACCTTGACTCTGTCCATGGCCAGCCCCTCGTCGGACAGCTTGTAGCCAAGGAAATCCACCTCCGTCACATCAAACTGGCACTTCTCCAACTTGGCGTACAGCCTGTGCTCCTGCAACCTCTGTAGGACCTCCTTTACATCCTTCTCGTGAGCTTCCGCCGATTCCGAGAAAATCAGGATGTCGTCGAGAAAACATACACACTTCTTGTAGAGGAGTCCCGCCAGCACGTGATGCATAAATGCTTGGAAAACGTGGCTGCCATTTTGGAGACCAAACGGCATAACTCTGTATTCATACGTGCCTAGAGGCGTGAACATGGCAGTCTTCCACTCATCGCCCTTCCGGATGCGGATGAGGTTGTACGCTCCACGCAAATCCAACTTGGTGAAGATCTTACCCTTCCTAACGGTCGCTAGGAGGTCGTCAATCTTGGGCATGGGAAAGGCCTTGGGCTTAGTCAGTCTGTTTATGAACCGGTAGTCCACAATGAGTCTTTTTTGGGGCGTGTCTTTCTTCTTCACAAAGAAAACAGGACTGCCTCCCACTGCTTTGGATTCCCGGATGAACCCGCGCTTCAGATTATGCTCTATGAACTCTCTGAGCTCTTGCATCTCGTCCTCAGACATGGAATACAGCTTTGCAGTTGGCAGCTGCGCCCCTGGCACCAGGTCGATCGCACAGTCGTAAGGCCTGTGAGGCGGCAACTTGTCAGCTTCTTTCTCGCAGAAAACCTCCAAGAATCCCTCGTACTTGTGAGGCACTGCCTGCACCATGCCCAGGTGCAGTTGCTGCTCGGCTCCTTCCTCCTGATTGGTTTGGATGCAATGCTGAGCACAATACGATGAGCAGAAGGTGATCTGCCGCTGGTACCACGCTACAGCGGGACTATGCCTCTCCAGCCAACTCATGCCTAACACAATGGGCGTGTCTGACAGGTGGGTGACATTGAAGCTAATGAGTTCTCGATGATTTCCAATCTGCATCACCATGGGAGGCGTCTGCTGCACAACTTGCCCTCCCAGCAATTTCCTGCCGTCCACTGTGACCACGTTCAGAGGCGTCGTTGCAGGCAGGAGCGCTATGCTATGCTGCTTGACAAATTGTATTCCCACAAAATCCGCATTGCTTCCTGAATCAATCATGATGGGAACTTCCAGGGATTGTCCATTTGGCAGCTGAAGGGTTGCAGTGAGTTGCACTGCTGGCTTGGGTGGTAAAGGGTCTGTGCGTTGCAAGGGTGCTGGGGACTGTTCTACAGATCCGCCTGGCTGAGCCCCAGTAGCTCCGCTTCCAGCCAGGCACTGTCGTTTCCCTGAGGCTGCTGTCTCTGCACCACTTCCGCTGCCACTGTTGCTAGAGCTGCAGTGTGTTTTTGGAGCCTCTGGGGGCACTCTTTCGCCATATGGTGTGCATCTGTGTCACAGATGTAACATTTCCTGGTCCCTCTAGGAGGCTTCGCCTTCACTGCACCGGAAACAGGGGCTCTGGATGGTGTCTGAGCCCTAGCACCACCGATTTCCATCGGCTCTTCTCCTTGCCTCCCCAAGGGCGAGGGGTGCGTCTGGCTGAAGTCCCTGGGGACAAAAGGGGGGGTTCTCGCTGGTGCACGCGCCTGGGGTCCCTCCCCCTCGTGCCACGGGCGTCCCTCATGTCGGATTCCTATAGCCAAAGCCCGTTGCACTACGTCTTCTAGGGTCTGGGGTCTATCCCCCCTGGCGATCTCATCCTTGACGGGGGGGCTAAGACCTTCCCAGAAAAGATCTCTGACTGGTTTACTATCCTTCTCCCAGCCCAACGCAGTTAGTAATGCAAAGAACTTGGAATGATATTGACGTACAGTGGCTTTGCCTTGCCGCAGTCCATGCATCTGTCTACGCGCAATATCCACATCCACAGAGGACTGGAAACAAGCATCCATCGCTTTAATAAATTCATCAGAATTGTGGCGGGCAGGGCCATCTTCGCGCCACAAATTGTGCAGCCAAGCTCTGGCCTCCCCATGCAGATGCGAAATTATGAACCCCACTCTCTCCTCCTCATCTTTAAAATCATGACGGAGTAAATGCAGTGCATACACGACGTCTGCCCTGAAGTTAGGGTAGTCTTGCAGGTTGCCATTAAAGTGTGTAACTAGGGCGCCCCCCCGCCGTCCAAGTGCAACGCCCTCCGATCTGGAACCCGGGACCCCTGCCCTGCCTGCCTGCTCCCACCTTGTTCGCAGGTCCTGGCAAGCCTTGTCCAGTTCGTCATTCTTCTTCTGCGATGCAATGACTGCAGCTGTGAGTTCGGTAACTTGATTCCTCAGCGTAAGCAGCTGTTCCTCCGCGCTCATGGCTGCTCCCGCTGGTGAGCTTTGCAAAAAAAATTTTTTTGCGTTCTTGAGAGGGGACTTACTGTCAGAGCCACCCGTTTGGTCCCAGCTCACAAGAGACCCAACTCCGATCCGGTTTATTTACAGAAAGTTTTTATTGAAGATCATGGTTGCGTTTACATTCCATCTTTGTGACTCTACGTCTGTAACGTTAGACCGCTGAAGTCCCCTCTGAATCTGTCCCG
>NW_028113030.1:82500-95000 GCF_964234715.1 Podarcis melisellensis | reverse complement strand
GGTTAGGGTTAGGGTTAGGGTGAATGAACACCGCAAGGACAATCCAAGATTAGGGTTAGGGTTAGGTTTAGGGTTAGGGTTAGGGTTAGGGTTAGGGTTAGGGTGAATGAACACCGCAAGAACAATCGAAGCTTAGTGTCAGGGTTTCAGGGAGAGAAGAGCAGATGGGGGAGGAGACAGAGAGCGAGGGGGAAGAATCCCAGAGAGATGAGGAGGAGGATGACGATGACCAAAGATCGTCCATGAGTTTGTCCAGTGAGTCAGAAGACTCCCAGAAGGGAGCCCCCCTGGTCAGACCAAAGGGGGACCAAGGGGGAAGCAGGGAGGAACAGGGGAGCGAAGGCAGAAGCCTCAGTAGGAGTAGGACACAGGAGCCAGCTTCTCAGCCGGAACGGAATGGAGGGGGTGGAGTTACCAGGGTGTCAGAGGGAGCAGAGCGTGAAGGAGACAGGGGGAGAAAATCGGAGCAGGACGCTCAGCCGGAAGGGGTGGAGAGTAGCACCGGGAGCAGTGTAGCGGTCGAGAGAAAGGTCAGAAGCAACGTACGCGCGCCAAGTTCAAATGTAGAGGCGCGCGGAAGTGAGGAGAGCCCTGGGGAGGAGCCCGGACCCAAAGCGAGAAGGAGGGGGGCGGAGGCGTCAGAGGATTCAGCCTCGGGCGAGTCCCGGCGAGGGGGAACCCAGGGGGGCAGAAAGACCCTGCGGAAAAGGAAGGAGAGGAAGAGGTGGTCCAGCACAAGCCTCTTAAATTGGTGCCGAGGCGGGACAGATTCAGAGGGTACTTCAGCGATCTAACGGTACAGACGTAGAGTCACAAAGATGGAATGTAAACGCAACCATGATCTTCAATAAAGACTTTCTGTAAATAAACCGGATTGGAATTGGGTCTCTTGTGAGCTGGGACCAGACGGGTGGCTCTGACAGTAAGTACCCTCCACAGAACGCAAAATTTTTTTTTTGCAAAGCTCACCAACGGGAGCAGCCATGAGCGCGGAGGAACAGCTGCTTACGCTGAGGAATCAGGTTACCGAACTCACAGCTGCAGTCATTGCATCGCAGAAGAAGAATGACGAACTGGACAAGACTTGCCAGGACCTGCGAACAAGGTGGGAGCAGGCAAGCAGGGCAGGGGTTCCAGGGTCCAGATCGGAGGGCGTTGCACTTGGACGGCGGGGGGGCGCCCTAGTTACGCACTTTAATGGCAACCTAGAAGACTACCCTAACTTCAGGGCAGACGTCGTGTATGCACTGCATTTGCTCCGTCATGATTTTAAAGATGAGGAGGAGAGAGTGGGGTTCATAATTTCGCATCTGCATGGGGAGGCCAGGACTTGGCTGCGCAATTTGTGGCGCGAAGATGGCCCTGCCCGCCGCGATTCTGATGAGTTTATTAAAGCGATGGATGCTTGTTTCCAGTCCTCTGTGGATGTGGATATTGCTCGCAAGCAGATGCACGGACTGCGGCAAGGCAAAGCCACTGTACGTCAATATCATTCTAAATTCTTTGCATTACTGACTGCATTAGGCTGGGAGAAGGATAGTAAACCCGCCAGAGATCTTTTCTGGGAAGGTCTTAGCCCCCCCGTCAAGGATGAGATCGCCAGGGGAGATAGACCCCAAACCCTAGAAGACCTAGTGCAACGGGCTTTGGCTATTGGAATACGACATGAGGGGCGTCCGTGGCACGAGGGGGAGGGACCCCAGGCGCGTGCACCAGCGAGAACCCCCCTTTTGTCCCCAGGGACTTCAGCCGGACGCACCCTTCGCCCTTGGGGAGGCAAGGAGAAGAGCCGATGGAAATCGGTGGTGCTAGGGCTCAGACACCATCCAGAGCCCCTGTTTCCGGTGCAGTGAAGGCGAAGCCTCCTAGAGGGACCAGGAAATGTTACATCTGTGACAGTGCACAGCATATGGCCAAGGAGTGCCCCCAGAGGCTCGAAAAGCACACTGCAGCTTTAGCAACAGTGGCAGCGGAAGTGGTGCACAGAGAGCAGCCTCAGGGAAACGACAGTGCCTGGCTGGAAGCGGAGCTACTGGGGCTCAGCCAGGCAGATCTGTAGAACAGTCCCCAGCATCCTTGCAACGCACAGACCCTTTGCCACCCAAGCCAGCAGTGCAACTCACTGCAACCCTTCAGCTGCCAAATGGACAATCCCTGGAGGTTCCCATCACGATCGATTCGGGAAGCAATGCGGATTTTGTGGGAATACAATTTGTCAAGCAGCATAGCATAGCACTCCTGCCTGCAACGACGCCTCTGAATGTGGTCACAGTGGACGGCAGAAAATTGCTGGGAGGGCAAGTTGTGCAGCAGACGCCTCCCATGGTGATGCAAATTGGAAATCATCGAGAAGTCATTAGCTTCAATGTCACCCACCTGTCAGACACGCCCATTGTGTTGGGCATGAGTTGGCTGGAGAGGCATAGTCCCAGCGGCAAATCACGTTCTGCTCATCGTATTGTGCTCAGCATTGCATCCAAACCAATCAGGAGGAGGGGGCCGAGCAGCAGCTGCAACTGGGCATGGTGCAGGCAGTGCCTCACAAGTACAAAGGATTCTTGGAGGTTTTCTGCGAGAAAGAAGCTGACCAGTTGCCGCCTCACAGGCCTTACGACTATGCGATCGACCTGGTGCCGGGGGCGCAGCTGCCAACTGCAAAGCTGTATTCCATGTCTGAGGACGAGATGCAAGAGCTCAGGGACTTCATAGAGCATAATCTGCAGCGTGGGTTCATCCGGGAATCCAAAGCAGTGGGAGGCAGTCCTGTTTTCTTTGTGAAGAAGAAGGACACGCCCCAAAAAAGACTCATTGTGGACTACCGGTTCATCAACAGGCTGACTAAGCCCAAGGCCTTCCCCATGCCCAGGATTGACGACCTCCTAGCGACCGTTAGGAAGGGTAAGATCTTCACCAAGTTGGATTTGCGTGGAGCGTACAATCTCATCCGCATCCGGAAGGGCGATGAGTGGAAGACTGCCATGTTCACGCCTCTAGGCACGTATGAATACAGAGTTATGCCGTTCGGTCTCCAAAATGGCAGCCACGTTTTCCAAGCATTTATGCATCACGTGTTGGCGGGACTCCTCTACAAGAAGTGTGTATGTTTTCTCGACGACATCCTGATCTTCTCGGAATCGCCGGAAGCTCACGAGAAGGATGTAAAGGAAGTCCTACAGAGGTTGAAGGAGCACAGGCTGTACGCCAAGTTGGAGAAATGCCAGTTTGATGTGACGGAGATGGACTTCCTTGGCTACAAGCTGTCCGACGAAGGGCTGGCTATGGACAGAGTCAAGGTCCAAGCGGTGTTGGACTGGAAAAGCCCACGCAATCGGAAGGAGGTCCAGAGATTCATCGGATTTGCCAATTTTTATCGCAAATTCATCAGAGGTTTTGCAAAGGAGACGGCAGCAATCACGGACACCCTCAGTTCCAAGAAGAAGAAGTTCGCTTGGACGGAACAGGCAGAGCGCTCATTTCGGAAGCTTAAAAGCCTCTTCGCCTCCGAGGAGCAGCTACTACACGTGAATCCCGGCAGGCCCATGAGGGTGGAAACCGACGCGTCAGACAGAGCGGTGGGAGCCGTCCTTCTGCAGGAGGATCCGCAAGGCAATTGGAGGCCGGGCGCCTTCTACTCCCGGAAGCTCAGCAAGACGGAGCGGAACTACACCATATGGGACAGGGAGCTGTTGGCCATTCATGCAGCTTTCAAAGCGTGGCGGCACTTCCTCATAGGAGCCAAGCACACAGTGCAGGTCCGCACGGATCACAAGAACTTAGAGTATTGGCGAACGGCAAAGCTGCAGACCCAAAGACACATGCGCTGGGCAGAATTCTTTGCGGATTTCGACTTTAAAATAGAATACATCCCGGGGGACTCAAATGTTATAGCAGACGCACTATCCAGGAAACCGCAATACCTGGAGGAGACGACACCAATTGCAGAGAAGCACATTTTCGCACCGCAGGCGTGGGCGTGCGCTGCCATCACAGTCGACCTAGACGCAGTGCGACGCGCGTTGCAAGCGGATCAATTTGCACAGTCCAAGATGGAGGAGCTACGCAACGGGTCGCAAAGCGGCGATGAGTTCCAGTTGCGGGACGGACTCTTAACTCGCAAGGGTGCCCTTTATGTGCCTAACGACGAACTGCGCGCAAAGGTTCTGCAGCAATTGCACGACGCTCCCAGTGCGGGCCACTTCGGCAAGGAGAAGACACTAGAATTAGTGGCCAGGGACTTTTGGTGGCCCCAGATGCGGGGAGAGGTGGCGGATTACGTCGCCAGGTGTGACACCTGTCAGAGGTCCAAACCAGTACACCAGAAGCCGGCGGGATTGTTGGAACCGCTGGAAACGCCACAGCAGCCGTGGGAGAGGGTAGCACTGGACTTTGTTACTGACCTACCCAGCTCCAGGGGCAAGACGGCGGTACTGGTGGTTGTGGACTTGTTCACCAAGATGGCGCACTTCATTCCTTGTGCCAAGGTGGCGACGGCAGAACAGACCGCCAAACTCTTCATCGACCACGTGTTCAGAGTGCATGGACTACCGCAGTCCGTCCTGTCCGACAGGGGGCGCCAATTTGTTTCCAACTTCTGGCAGAAGCTTCTGGGTATCCTGCATGTCAAGATCAACCTAGCGTCGGCGAGACATCCGCAGACCAACGGCCAAGCAGAGAGGGTCAACGCGATCATGCAGCAGTACCTGAGGTGTTACGCCAATCAGCGACCCGCAGCGTGGGTGGACTACCTGCCGATGGCTGAGTTTGCCTACAACAACACGAAGCACGCATCGACCGGGGTGACACCGTTCTTCGCGAACAATGGCCGTCATCCCAGAACCTTTCCGAGACTTATGGCACCGGGAGGGGAGGTGCCTCAAGAGGCCGACCAGTTCGCAGCAGAGTTGCAAGAGGTGCACGAGGAGCTGCGGAGACATTTGGAGCTGGCCAAACAGGCCTATAAGGTGCAGGCGGACAAGCACAGAAGGGAGGGAGAGGACATCCAGGTGGGGGATTGGGTATGGTTAGCGGCCCAAGCGATGCCAGCCAGATCGTTAGCCAAGAAGAAGCTAGGACCCTACCAGGCTGAGGCTAGGATCAATCCTGTAGCATTTCGCCTGGCCCTTCCAGAAGGCTCCAGAGTGCACCCGATCTTTCATAGGTCGGTGCTCACTCCCTACAAAGCCCCACACAGGTTTCAAGAGTCAGGAACAGTACCAGACCCGCGCAAAGAGTCGCCCAAGAGGGGGGGGTCGCCTAGGGCCGAACCACTCAACGAGGTCACAGAGATACTGGACTCGAGATGGGGGGAAGAGGGAGTTGAATACTTTCTCGCCAGAGAGGGCACCCCAGCCACTGCCATTAGTTGGGTGCCAGGCTACGCGTTAGACGAACCCCTTTTGAAAGATGAGTTCCATGCACTTTTCCCACATAGACCCATGCCAGCTGAGTACTTTGATGACTGGCTTTTCACGCCCACATTGTCAGATGCCACGTTCAGGGGCTTTTCTTCCGCCGAGGAGGGAACACCAGAGTCAAGCCCGCCCAGGGGATCGTGCTCGGGGGGGGACACGGAAACCCCTTATTGGTGGGAGGAGCAACCAGAGGAGGAATGGCGTAAGAGGTGGATGATGGGTCCTTGGCGGGCAGCACCAGACGAAGTAGCAAAGGGCGAAGAGACTGAGACCGCGTTGGGTGAAGAACCCGGGTTCGAATACACATACACAGAACTGCCAGCAGAGGACATTGAAGTAGACGACCTGTATCCCGAATCTACACCAGAAGAGCCGCAGCTTCCACGACCTGCACCCGACGAGCGGGAGGGGGGAAGGGGGGGCTTCGAGGGGGGGATGGATGTCAGGGTTTCAGGGAGAGAAGAGCAGATGGGGGAGGAGACAGAGAGCGAGGGGGAAGAATCCCAGAGAGATGAGGAGGAGGATGACGATGACCAAAGATCGTCCATGAGTTTGTCCAGTGAGTCAGAAGACTCCCAGAAGGGAGCCCCCCTGGTCAGACCAAAGGGGGACCAAGGGGGAAGCAGGGAGGAACAGGGGAGCGAAGGGAGAAGCCTCAGTAGGAGTAGGACACAGGAGCCAGCTTCTCAGCCGGAACGGAGTGAAGGGGGTGGAGTTACCAGGGTGTCAGAGGGAGCAGAGCGTGAAGGAGACAGGGGGAGAAAATCGGAGCAGGACGCTCAGCCGGAAGGGGTGGAGAGTAGCACCGGGAGCAGTGTAGCGGTCGAGAGAAAGGTCAGAAGCAACGTACGCACGCCAAGTTCAAATGTAGAGGCGCGCGGAAGTGAGGAGAGCCCTGGGGAGGAGCCCGGCCCCAAAGCGAGAAGGAGGGGGGCGGAGGCGTCAGAGGATTCAGCCTCGGGCGAGTCCCGGCGAGGGGGAACCCAGGGGGGCAGAAAGACCCTGCGGAAAAGGAAGGAGAGGAAGAGGTGGTCCAGCACAAGCCTCTTAAATTGGTGCCGAGGCGGGACAGATTCAGAGGGTACTTCAGCGATCTAACGGTACAGACGTAGAGTCACAAAGATGGAATGTAAACGCAACCATGATCTTCAATAAAGACTTTCTGTAAATAAACCGGATTGGAATTGGGTCTCTTGTGAGCTGGGACCAGACGGGTGGCTCTGACACTTAGGGTTCAAATTCAAATCAAATTCAAATTCAAATTTATTTACGGCTATTAGCCCATAAAATATGTACAAACATAAAAGCACAGAAGCATAAAAAACCAATACATCTAATAACAGAAGGGGAACACCACGATGCAAGGGTGGGTCATTGAGCAGTGACAAATAACAGCTTGGGGCCCGGAAAGATCCAAGGGACGGTTCACAGAAAAAGGAGAACTGGAGACGAGATCCATCATGCACTCTCATCATAACTGTTTGATTAGTTTTTGTTGTTGTTGTTGTTTTTTGGTGGTTTTTGTGTGTGAGATAACCGCATTCAGGAATCTCGCGACCTGCAGAGTTACAGAAGGATCTGTATCTTGCAAAAGCAGTGCGGCATGTAACTCAACAGGCCTGCCAACCAAGCGCAATAAAGCAGGACCCAGGAATTTAGTCCTAGCTATGCTATGTAAGGGACAGTTGAACATTATATGTGGAAGAGATTCAACTGTTTTCCCGTCACACTCGCATAGCGGAGACACCAAACCCTTGGAAAATCTGTGGCTCAGCAGGTTCGATGGAAAAACATTGAACCTTGCACGAATAAATGCAAGTCGGTGTGGTACAGATGAAAGAGATGACATGTATGATGGAAGGCCAAGTGGTGGGGTTATTCCGTGATACCTGGGGGAGCAGACACCCCCACCCCTGGAGAGGTTGTGTTGATTTTCAATGTCTGCTAATCTTTGCTCGATAAGGCTTTTGGCTGAGCGTAGGTTCATCTTTAAGGAGTCCGCTGGGGAAATTCCGAAGCTCAGAAGTTTAGCATGGATTTTTCCTACCCACGGGTTAACAAAGTCATCCCGCCAGAGGCACTGAAAGAGGTAATGGTCGGGAAGCCTATGCCAGCTGGACAGCCAATAGCCAAAGACTCGCTTCCAGATGACCGTCTCTAAAGATGCAATCCTTAACTCCAGATGAATGGCTGCATTGCTCACACACATGGGGAGTTTCAGGAGGCGACGGAGAAACTGATTCTGCAATGTCCCCAGCGATGTTAAATTGGACCCTGGGGCCCAGAGCGGGGCAGCATAACAGAGGGTGGAAACCACTTTTGCGTGGTACACCTTCAATGCAGAAGGGATGTGGGAGGCTCCGTCGACCACAAAAAATTGGAGTAGAGTGTAAAGTATTGTTTTCCCTTTGTTCAGTAAGTACTGTATCTGTGGCTTCCAGCTTAGGTTGTAGTGAAAAAAGACTCCCAGGTATTTAAATTTGAAAACCTGTTCTAATTGGACTCCATCTAACTTCCAGCTGTAAATTTTCCGAGACCTGGTAAAGACCAGTACTTTAGATTTTCCATGATTAATTGTCAGGTGGTTGAGTTTGCAATAAGCCGCAAAAATCTTTAGAGCTCTGCATAAACCGACTCTAGAGTAGGAAAGGATCGCTGCATCGTCAGCATATAAGAGCAGAGGGCAGCGAAAATCAGCTAGGCGGGGGGCGTGAATGTTGACTTGAGACTCACTCAGAAAGAGCTTCATGTCACTAATAAACAAGTTGAAGAGGAGTGGGGCCAAAATGCAGCCTTGCCGCACTCCTCTATTTATTGGGACCTCATTGGATAGGTTTCCCGCCGGTGTAAGTCTCACTCTAGCCGACGACCCGTGGTGTAATTGGGTTATAAGCCATAACAGCCTTCTATCTATGCCCCATCTCTCTAATTTCTTCCATAGACAGTTTCGTGGGATACTGTCGAAGGCGGCCTTTAAGTCTATGAAAGCAACACATAGGCGCCCCCGACTCGGGGCAGAATATTTTCTGGCAAGATGATACATAATTACCATATGGTCAGTGGTCGAATAATTGTTCCTAAAGCCCGCTTGCTCGTGGCCAATCAAGTTTGAGTCGTATGCCCAATGGGACAGCTTAGACAACAAAAATTTTGCATAGATTTTCCCGATGATAGACAAAAGGCTGATGTTCCGATAGTTCTCTGGGTCAGTGGGGGAACCCTTTTTGTGGACTGGTACGATCACGGCCTCCTTCCATGACCTAGGGATAAGCCCCGTAGAATTAATTGCGTCAAAGACTTTGGCCAGAATTTCAGCCCACCACCTCGGTTGTGCAACAATAGCCTCAGCAGGGACTAGATCCGGCCCAGGGGCTTTGCCCGTTTTCAGATCTAGTATCAAGTCCATTATCAGTTCTGGGTCGGTAGAGGGCCACAAAGGTAGATGGTCGGCTCGGAATTCCATGGGTGAGTTGGATTCCTCTGCCAAAGAGAAATATTTACTCAGGAATTGTTCCCATGTGGGCGCAGGGATAATCGCCAGTGGGTACTTCCTTCCTCTTTTGTTTATCAGAGCCCAAAATTCCTGGGATCTGCGGGATCTAGAGGCCGCAATCAAGGCTCGCCAACGCTTTTGGTACCACTCGCGTTTGGCCAGCTTTAAAGTCTGTTTATATGCTCTTTTGGCTTGTAAATAGGAGGGTGGTAGAGCCTGGGCATTAGAGTTTTTGTATTCGTTATAGATAGAGTGAAGAAGGGATCTTGCTTGTTTGCAAGAGGTGTTAAACCAAGGGGCCCCAGTACTGCAATGCGCCACTTTTGCCTTTTGAGGAGGTGATGTAAAAAAAGTGGTAAGGTTTGTTATGAGAAGGTTAAAAAGTTTCAAAACCGAATTGAAATCTTGTAAATCAGTACCTGTTTGAGGTAGATAGGCAATGATTTCCCTATGAAAAAATTCCTGGTATTTTTGGGCCACAGCCTCCGACCATTTGATCCCTCTTATTTTGGTCGATGATGAGGTTTCCAGAAGGACTGAGTGTTTATAGTCCTTCTGGCACCGGAACAATGACAAAGTGGTCACTATTGGAAGGTGATCACTGAAATGTTGGTTTTCAACTTGGAAGGAAAGTACATTAACGGCCAAATTTGCAGAGATCAAGAAGTAATCGATAACACTGTTTGATGCAAGTCCCAGGTGAGTGAACTCCCCCGGTATGTCGGGGGGGAAGGTGCCGTTCAAGAAGACTAGATTCAGGCGAATGGCCATTTGGTAAAGGGTCACCCCTGCTTTATTTACTCTGTTGTCCTTTGAAGTTCTAATTCTGGCATGTTCCAAGTCAAAGTTGTCCAAGCATGGGGGAGTCCACCATTTGGACTTGGTTAATAGGTCCCAATTTGTGGCAATACGAGCATTAAAGTCTCCCCCAGTTAAGGAGTACGAGTTAAGGCATTTGGTATGACATGACAATAGGTGATCTTCAAATGATTCCCATCTCCAATCAAGATCAGGTGCAGAGCCTTCAGGGGGGAGATAGACATTAGTAATTAGTAATGAGGACTTCCCTTCTGTGATCAGTCCAGATAGAGCAAAAGGCGGGGAAGCCCGTACCAGAGTGAGTTTGGCGTGAAGTTGGAGTGAGATCCCAATCAAAAGACCCCCTTTGGGGCGACCGCCTTTCAAGGAAGGGGAGGCCGGAAGTGTTAGAAGATCGAAGCCGTCTATGATAATCTCTTCCTCATCCCATGTTTCTTGGAATAGAATGATATTAAATGAATTTATGTACTTCCTGAATTCGGGGTCTGATTTTTTGGTTCTCCAACCAGCAATGTTCCAGCTAAGTATTGATAATGTCAGATCCTTGTGCTGTCTCGGTAATTGTCACTTTGAGTTGTTTAATACGTTCTTGGAGATAGAAGGAGGACCCATAAAGAAATCAGTAATTTTAGTTTGTGCGGATAGGGTCTTCTGTGTTGATCGAATCCATGATCTGGTAACATTAACAGGCAAGGAGGGCTTTGCCGGGGAGGAAGAATTAGGCAAAATTAGTGAGGTCGGATGCTGTTCATTGAGGTGAGTAGTGGTAGGTCGTTGATGGGCTATACTAGTAGATCCGTCAGAGTTGTCAGTCTTAACCAGGGTAGCGCTAAGAGGTGTTCCAGCCATCACTTGTAGCTGCTGCGCAGATGGAGAAGAATTATCACGCAGATGTATTGAAGGACGTGAACGTGGGGATGGTACATGCATAATCATTTCCTGGTGATCTTCAGGCAGGGTAGATTCTAGCTCTGGCATTGAAGCAAAGGATTTATCAACTTCCATATTTTGATTGGACATAAGGTCTGAGACGGGAGTGTTGAGTTTATCGACTTCCTCCACGGTAGACTGGTGCTGTTGGTCAACAGGTGACTGCTGATTCAGATCAGTAGGGGGTAACAAAGTAGCGGGTTGAAAGCTTATCAAGGCATTTGATGGGGACGCCTTGTGCGACATGGAGCGCCTGCTCTCCTCTCTCGTCAGCATAGAGGGGTCCCCTTGCGATAAGAGTCTTTGTTTGAGTAGATCCAATCTGTCGAGAATAGCCTGCTGTTCTTCTGAAGGGAGTTTTCCATAGGAGGAGATAAGATTTCTCTCTTCAGGGATATTCCAATCTCCGCTTGCAATTGGATCATTCCTCGGCGTAGCTAGATGGACACTTGGGATCGCAGGTGGAACAGGGGGTACCCGGCTAGGTATTTTTTCCTTTATAATAGGAACAGAAGGAGGTAACGAGCATTCATTGCCAGTTAAGATGTTGGCAAAAGGAGGTTTGACACTTGTGTCCTTAAAGACTCTTGTTGTTACAATCTCCCAGGCTGCCAGCCGGTCTTTTTGTCTTGCAAGAAGATGTGGGATCCTTGCAGACTGGAAGGAGAGCATAAATTTCCTTGGCCAGGGCGTGGCAATTAGGGGTACTACAGATATAAGATCTATCTGGAAAAAATGGATATTTAGCAGATCACGTAGGTACCGTTTAGCCATCCTCAGGTTATACCACCTAAGTCTGGGGGCGTCATGGGAAAAAATGGATAGACATATGTCAGGGTTTCTGGGAGAGAGGAGGAGATGACAGAGGAGACGGAGAGCGAGTGGGAGGAGGGGCAGAAGGATGAGGAAGAAGATGACGGAATTCTAAGGGAATCCACGAGTCTGAGCTGCGAGTCAGAGGATTCTCAAAAGGGGGTTACCTTAATCAAGCAAAAGGGAGGAGAAGGGAGAAGCGGAGAGGAGCCCAGTGGAAGACAGACGCAGCAAGAGGCGTCTCAGCTGGAACGGAGTAAAGGGGGTGGAGTCGTCAGCCTCTCGGAGGGAGCAGGATTAGGAGAGAACAGAGAAAGGGGGTTGGAGCAAGGTGTTCAGCCGGAAAGGGTGGAGAGCAGAACAAAGGGTGGTGTAGCGGTCGAAAGAAAGGTCAGGAGCAACGTACGCGCGCCAAGTTCAAACGTAGAGGCGCGCGGAAGTGGAGAGAGCTCAGGGGAGGAGCCCGGCCCCAAAGCCAGAAGGAGGGGGGAAGAGGCGGCAGAGGATTCAGCCTCAGGCGAGTCACGGAGAGAGGGAACCCAGGGGGGCAGGAAGACCCTGCGGAAAAGAAAGGAGAGGAAGAGGTGGTCTAGAGCCAGGCTATTAAGTTGGTGTGGAAGAGGGGAGGAGTCAGAGGGGACTTCAGCGGTCTAACGTGACAGACGTACGGCCACAATGCTGAACTGTATGAGAAGCAGAAATCTTCAATAAACTTTTCCTGTAAATAAACTGCAACGGAGTGAGGTCTCTTGTGAGCTGGGACCCATCCTGGGTGGCCGTGACAACATATTTTTTTTGGTTGAAAAATCAAGGATTGCTTGTTCCTTTGGGGCAGTGGCAGCTTGCTTCTAGAACCCTTAAGGTGAGATTTCTGGTCATGTTGTCTCTTTAAGGCACTTACAAGCTGCACAGGAGATTGATGCAAATTAGATAACTCAGTTGAGGAAGGTAGATGAGTCAGAAGGGCTTGTGAGAGTTTATCCAAAGATGAAGAAATCCCTTCCAATTTCTTGAAAATAAAGCTTAAAGTCCTG